>NC_051397.1:1978416-1980916 GCF_015228065.2 Penaeus monodon
TTCCATTAATTACAAATGGTATTCTATTTACATATATAATGTTTACATTATGTAATAAGATGTTATATACATAGATATTATACAGTGTTTGCTTACAAGATTAGACAAAACATTAATATCACAAAGGACTGTAATATCGTGCTTGGCTTGATGTTTGATGTCATTGATATTTCAGTAGATGTTCTTTCACTTTTGTTTTAAATGTATTTGGTTGGAGATATTTCTAATATTTTCTGGTAGTTGGTTCCAGATCACCAGTCATCGGATTTGCATATTTCTTGCCCCGGTGTCTGTGTTCGATCTTCTGATATATAGGGAGTTATTTTGCCTTGTATGGACACCTGTTATGTTACCTGTTGTTTGTATAGGTAATAGCCAGTTTGGGTAATTTCCTTGTATGATTTTATGGATTAGAATACATGTGTCATAGGTGTATTTCTGATGTACTTTTAGCCATTTTAGTTTGTTTATATGTGGTGTGGTGTGGTCATATTTATTTACATTTCCTAGTGCTACTCTTGCCGCGAAGTTCTGTAGTTTTTGGGTCCTTTGTATTTGTGTTTTGAGAGAGAGAGAGAGAGAGAGAGAGAGAGAGAGAGAGAGAGAGAGAGAGAGAGAGAGAGAGAGAGAGAGAGAGAGAGAGAGAAGAGAGAGAGAATATATATATATATATATATATATATATATATATATATATATATATATATACATACATATATATATATATATATATGTGTGTGTGTGTGTGTGTGTGTGTGTGTCTGTGTGTGTGTGTGTGTATGTGTGTGTGTGTGTGTGTGTGTGTGTGTGTGTGTGGTGTGTGTGTGTGTGTGTGTGTCTGTGTGTATCTATCTATCTATAATAGATAGACAGATAACAGATAGATAGGGTGAGAAAGAAAGAGACAGAGAAAGATAACAGATAGATAGATGATAGAGAGAGAGCGAGAGAGAGAGATAAAAAGCATTGATACAATCCAAAAATACTACATCTCAGTCAGTGCTTTAGCAGTTCAAACTTTCCCGTCCTGGAGGGAATGTTGGTTACCAGTTCTCGCTGCGTTCTTGGGATATTTTATCCATTTTTAGCTATCATGCGATTCGATTTCATCTCTTCTGTTTATTTATTCACGTGTTTGTTTGTTTATTCATTTATTTGATCATCCATTTATCCATTTATTTAATCATCGACTTATGGATTTATATATTTGTTTAATCATCTACTTATCGATATATTATTTGTTTATTCATCTATTTAACAATTGATTGATTGATTGATTTATCTATTTATCGACTTATTTATATATTTAATCATCAAATTATCGATTTATTTAATTATTTAATCATCTATTTATTGACATACCTACTCATTTGATCATCAACTTATCGATTTATTTAATTATTTAATCACCTATTTATCGACTTATCTATTTCTTTAATCATCTACTTATCGATATATTATTCTATTTGTTTGTCTCTTTATCTATTTTTCACATTTCCTTCGCAGTATCTATCCGATCTGTTGCGTTTCTGTAGTTTAATAGAATTGAATTTTTGTATTTCCATCCATAGTTTCCTTAGTGTTGTTTATATATGGTGATTGAAGGTTATAGAGTAGTTATAGAGTAGTTATAGAGTTATAGAGTTAGTTATAGAGTTATAGAGTTAGTTATAGAGTTAGTTATAGAGTTATAGAGTTAGTTATAGAGTTAGTTATAGAGTTATAGAGTTAGTTATAGAGTTATAGAGTTAGTTATAGAGTTAGTTATAGAGTTATAGAGTTAGTTATAGAGTTTTCTCTTTCATTTGTTTGTGTGTGTGTGTGTGTGTTGCTGATAAGACAATTAAACTTTGTAATAATTAATAACATAGATTACACGACTTAATCATCATATTTTACAACACCATGAAATAAAGAATAATATAAACAGCATAAAATTATTCTTGTAATGCGAAGTTTCTCAGTCTTTCTCCTGATTTAGATGATGATGAAAAAAAAACAGGAAACATTTACACATACACACAAGGTACAGACGCATTGAAATCCTTCTTTATTTTGTTTAGATCTTGTTGTTCTCCCCAGAGAAAGAAAGAGAGAGAGAGAGAGTGAGAGAGAGAGAGAGAGAGAAAAAGAAAAAGAAAAAGAAAAAGAAAAAGAAAAAGAAAAAGAAAAAGAAAAAGAAAAAGAAAAAGAAAAAGAAAAAGAAAAAGAAAAAGAAATAGAAAAAGAATATGAGAGGGCAGGTAGATAAATAAATCGATTGATAGATAGATGGAGGTAGAGAAGACAGAGAAAAGAAAGTCAGGAAAGAGAAGAAGAGGAAATACAGAAGCGGAACAAATATATCTGTCTAACTCTCTCTTCAGTTATCTTATTTTCACTCTCGCTTTCTCTTTCATTTACTTTATTGTTCTATCGTCTTTACGTTTATTTTTTATTATCATTTTAATCTATATGTTTTGCCACTTATCTACCTTTTTTTTCAAATAATGGACTATTC
>NC_051397.1:2065916-2068416 GCF_015228065.2 Penaeus monodon
ACGGAGTTTTGTTCCTCTTCCTCTTCCCCCTCTGATACTTCTGTCTGCTTGTCTCTGTCCATAGCTCTATCTGTCTGCCTCTCCATCTATCTATTTTCCTCTCTCTTCATCTCTCTCTCACTCTCTCTGTCTCTCTCTCTCTCTCTCTTTCTTTCTCTCTCTCTCTCTCTCTCTCTGTGTACAGTGTAACATGCGGGACCGGTGACCTCACCTCGCCCCCCCCCATGCCCCCTCCAGCTGCTTCTATCGCTTCCGGCAGTGGAACGGTCACTACTTATACCGAGGATGACCTACGCCTCGGGAGTTCGTGTCAAGCACCCGACGCGGTAAGGTCAGCTTCGCCCTCTCCCTCCGGGCTAGCTGACCGCGATAACCCCCATAAATAGATATGTCTCGTGTGTTTCTATATTGTGTGTGTCAACACTTAGAAATAAAGAGTCATGCCGTTAACAACTATCAATACCCTTGCAAGCCAATGTAATTGGGTTCTATACCCGTTATACTCTCTCTCTCTTTCTCTCTCAGTCAAATAAAAGCCCATCAAAGCATTCTGAGAAATAAAGTTTTCAAAGAAATTTTTTTCCGAGTGTCAAGTTGAACAGTGATCTGACATTCTTTGTCTTAAAAAAACACCGATAATACCTCATGCATGTCGATTTCCAGACTCGGTGAACAGAGCCGATGGCAACACACTGTATACCCTCTCATGCCACGGTTAACATTGGCATCTCGTTCAATTGCACGGTCTAACGCTGGTTTCTGTGGACTGTAAAAGAACAGAGGCTATCAATTCGTTTACGATGGTCGTGAAAGGATCGAAGTGTTTTGGGTTTTAGGAGAGAATTACACTGGATGTTTTTTTGTGTTTTTTTAAGAGGGGGGGGTATGGCAGACATGTATTACGATCGTAATGATGGTAGTAACGATTGGTGGCAGCAATTATGGTTTCTTGAAAATGACTTTTACTCTCATTCTCTCTTTCTTTTTCATCTCTCTCATTCTCTCTCTCTCTCTCTCTCTCTCTCTCTCTCTCTCTCTCTCTCTCTCTCTCTGTCTTTGTCTCTCTCTCTCTCTCTCTCTCTCTTCTCTTTTTTTCTCTCTCTCTCTCTCTCTCTCTCTCTCTACCGATCTCTCTCTACTCTCTCCATCGTACTCTCTCCTCTCCTCTATACATAATATTATATATATACAATTAATATCATGCTGTATCACTACTACTTTAATATATATATATATGTCTTTCTCCCTCCTCTCTCTCTCTCTCTCTCTCTCTCTCTCTCTCTCTCTCTCTCTCTCTCTCTCTCTCTCTCCTCTCTCTTTCTCTCTCTCCTCTCTCTCCCCCTCTCTCCCCCCCCTCTCTCTCTCACACACACATACAAACACATATACATACATGTAATCCGTTGCTATCACTATATCTTTGCAAATTCACTATCACCGTTATGATGAGGCATATCTGCTGCAAACCATCACCAGAAAATCAAGGTCTTTTTTATAAGTACTACATATACAGTTCTATATCGAAAGCCATTGTGTATTGATGCTAAATAAGCATCACTGGAAGAAGTAAAAGGTTATTGAACAGCGCTGAACAGGTAGATCCGCAATCTAATGGGTATTGTAGCAGCATCATGCGTGTAGATATCTAATGCAGGCATGCGTAGATGCGTCATGAACTAATGATTCATCTAATTGCAAAGAAAAGTATGAAACAGATAAATGTACCCCCTCCCCCCATATACATATGTATGGGTATGTGTGTGTGTGTGTGTGTACATACACTTAAGTGTACATATAAAAACATACATACAACACACACACACACACATATATATATATATATATATATATAATAAATATATAAATAATATATATATAAAATATATATATATATATTATATAATGTTTAAATATACGGAACTCCACTTTCCTGTTAACCATATAAATACGATTACTGAAATATTCCTGTTTCTCGTTGGTTCCCGTTTTATAGTGACGAGCTGTTTTTGACAGTTCTGGGTTATGGGCAGTGACTGCAGGCGGTGGCGAAATAAGGAGCTCTCTGCGGGTACATGCTGAAAGGGCACTTCATTAACATAAACTAAAAGGGTGCAGATCATTAATATATACGAGTGTTTGTTTTTGTGAGACGGCTGCTGCGGCACACTGAAGCATTCATTTCATTTAGTGTTTTAAATTCCTCACCGAGTGTTATATTCATTGTGTATTCATATTTTAATAGTAATGATAAGCTAAGCCTTTGTTATTGATAATTGTTTGTTATGAGTCCTATTGTTATTGGAAATATGAAAAGAACTTGATTTTTAAAAAGGAAATTGCTTCGTGAACAAGAAAGCATAAAAATGATGATGAGAAATGATAACGAATGGTAAACATAATGAGCAGAAATGAAAATGATTATTGCTTAATAAACAATACATGCACCTAGACAGAACAATATATATATATGTGTGTGTGTGTGTGTGTGTGTGTGTGTGTG
>NC_051397.1:2083416-2088416 GCF_015228065.2 Penaeus monodon
TGTGACGTCACAAACAGAGGCTGGAGACACTTTAGTTGAAATAAATTGTTGAAAAAAAATAAAATAAAAAGTAGATAAGTAAATAAATAATAAATATATAAATAATAGTAAAAATAAATAATAATAATAATAATATAGTAAGGGGTGTAAAGCAATATGATACCTTTATATATAATATAAAGGTTGAAAATACCAAACACGTTTATACTTAAGTATTGAATATTAACATTGTATGATGAGAAATGAAAAATGAAAAAAAAAAAAATGTTGATCAGAATATCTTCGTATTAGCTAAATAAAATGAAAAAGATTAGTTGATTACAATTTCTTTAAATTATCTGATTAAAATGAAAAAGATTAGCTGATTAGAATGAAAAAGATTAATTGATTAGAATACGAAAAATGATTACGATGAAAAAGATTTGCTGATTAGAACGAAATAGGTTAGCTGATTACGACGAAAAGAATCAGCTAAATAAATTGAAAAAGATTCCCTGATTAGAACGAAATGGATTAGTTGCTCATAATAGAAAAGCAATTAGCTGATGAGAAAAAAAAGCTGATTATAACGAAGAAGATCACCTGATTAGCACGAAAAAAAATTACCGATTCGGAGTGCTACGCAATACGGAAATGAGTTGATATTTTTCTTTCTCTTTTTCGTTTTTCTTTTTTCTCTTTCTTTTTTTTTTACGTTTTCTTGTTTTCTTTTTTTTTTTTTTCTTTATCCTTTTTCCTTTTTTTTCCTTTTTTCCTTTTTTTCATTTTTTCTTTTTTTTCTTTTTCGTTATCCTTTTTCTTTTTTTTCCCCTCTTTTTCCTCTTTTTCTTTCATCCGTTTCTCTTTCACTTTTTTCTTTTTTTTTTTCCTTTCATCTTCTTTTCCTTTTTTTTTCCCCTTTTATCTTTTTTTTTTTTTTTTCAATGAAATTATAACGGACTGTAGTATGGCGATTGTTCATTCACCTGCTGCTGATTTCGCCGTCATGCATTTCATATCATGCCGATTGGAATGACTCAGCATATTCATAACTGCTGGGTAACTCGTCAAGACCAAAGGAAACATCGCTAGAATATTTAAGAAATAAAAAAATACATGAATAAGTAAATAAATAATAAATAAATAATAATGATAATGATAATAATGACAGTTATAATGATAATAATAATAATAATGATAATAATGATAATAATGATAATAATAATAATAATAATAATAATAATAATAATAATAATAATAATAATGATAATAATAAGTAAATAAATAAATACATAAAATAAAATAAGAAAAAGATCCAAAAGAAAAAATTGAGAGAAAGAAGAAGAAAAGAGAAAAATAAGAGAGGTAATTAATTCACCAATATGAGGATGAAAAAAATCTATGACTATTTAAGTTTTTTTTTTTTTTTTTTTTGAGGGGGGGGTTAAATGGAAAATTTTTCTTCCCACAGAAACAAACGAAGTAAACAGGTGGATGTGTAGTTTAGTGATGATAGTGAATATAGTAATAATGATTACAAAAGTAATAAGTGAGAATAATGATGGTGATGAGGATAATGCTAATAATGAAAACATAATAATGAAAATAATAATGATGATGATGGTGGTGGTGATGATGATGATGATGATGACGACGATGGTGATGATAATGATGACGATAATAATAATAATGAGTTCAATAAAAGAGATAACGTTGAAAATAATAATACTGCTATTACTACTACTAATAACGATAAAACAATTATAACAAATATATTAACAATGATAATGACACTAATAACAATAATTCGAACTTGGTTGTTACATTAGCTATCCCTATATAACTGTCACGTTTGTTACGCTATAAATCAGTACACGTATTTTAACATGAATATCTTCGCAGTTATTTTTCCAAGACAGACGGGAAATCCAGAAAGATATTACGACATCTTACTGATATCACGAGGTTATTAATAAACTTCCTCTTCCCGAGATATTTCCAGCCGTAGGATATAGAATTTTCAGTCGAACCGGCACAGAAATACGTGAGCTGTAGGTTGATCCGAACTTATCGAAAACTCTCTATACTTTTTTTTATTTGGCTTGATTAGTTTTGTAACGAATTGCAGAGGTCTGTCCAAATGCATTACCGACGCCAGACATGCATTTTGGAGTTCCACCTGTTGTTGTTATCATTATCACTGTCATTGTTATTGTCATCATTGTTATTATTATCATCGTCATTATGATTATGATTATTTTTTATTAATATTATGATAATCCAGCCCTAGCATCTTCACCATTATTGCTATTAATGCTACTAAATATTCCTAATGATTTTAATTTTTATCATCATTATCAATAAACATAATAACTATCCTAAGTTTTATGATTAGTATCAATAATATTGCTGCTACTACCATTGTTATCGTGATGATGAATATTAAGTCAATAATGAAACTCACTATTATTATTGCTGTTGTTGTTATCATTATAATTATCTTAGGAATAAATAGTATATATCATTATCATTATACTATGTTACTGTAATCATTACTAGTTTCATCTTTGTTATTACGATCGTCATCATTATCACATAACGATAGTAATCAAGCAAAGCGAGATTTAAATTTTTTCTTAAGATTCAATGAACGTAGTTTTATAGATATGTTGACATAATGACTACTCACCCTTAAAGTATAATTGGTATGATAAGGTTGTTAAAGTGCCATTAAATTTGTTGCACCAACATCCCAGCATAAAAATAGCTATGAGAAAAATATAGAGATGCCCACGCTATATCAAGATACAAATTTCTGTAAGGGAGGTTAACAAGGGGGGGATTTAAGAAGCAAAATTATAAAGATCGCCTACACACACACTTACACACGCTCACACTTACATACGCACACACATGCGCACACACACGCTTACACACACACTTACACACGCGCTTACACATGTACGCACGCACCCACACAAGTACACACGCACACACACATACACACACATACGCACGTACGCACGCACGCACGCACGGACGCACGCGCGCGCGCACACACACACCACACACACACTCACAGACATCAGCATCATCATCAGCATTATCATCATCATCAGCATCATTATCATGATTATCATAATATAATAATGATAATAATAATAATAATAATAATAATAATAATAATAATAATAATAATAATAACAATAATAATAATAATAATAATAATAATAATAATAATAATTATTATTATTATTATTATCATTATTATTAGTAGCAGTATCTATTATTTTTATTGCTTTTGTTATTATTACTGTTATTTTATTATCATTTTTACTATTACTATTATTATTATTATTATTATTATAATCGCCTTCGTAATTATTACCATTATCATTATCATTATTATCACTATTACTTTTATTATTGTTATTATCATCATTATCATTATTATCCTCATTATTTTCTCTTTTATCATCATTATCATTATTGCTATCATTATTACTGTTCCTTTTACAGTTACTATCATCATCAAAGACGAATTGGAATGGCAAAAGCTGCATTCGAAAAACTGGGCAAAATAATGAAGAACAACAAAATTTCTATGTCAACAAAGATCAGAAACCACAACTGTTATGAGTTCTCCATCCTCACGTATGGTAGCGGATGCTGGACTATTTCACAGGGTATGGAGAAACGAATTGAATCGGCAAAGATATGGTTTCTCGGGGGAATGATGAGAATATCTTGGACAGATAATATGTCAAACCAGGAAGTGCTGGAGAGAGCAGGAACAAAGCGTTTTCTTCTGAAGAACATCCGAAAGAGACAGTTGGAATTTTTTTGGACACGTAATGCGAAATGGCTGATGATGATGAATGGGAAAGGAAGAGCTAGAACATCTTAGCATGACAGGCAAGATCGATGGAAAACGAAGCAGGGGCAGACAAAGACTAACCTACACAGCAAGCATAAGTAGATGGACGAGTATGACGGAACGAAAAATTTTGAAGACCACAAAAGACAGAAAGAGGTGGAAATCCATGATCGCCAACGTCCTTGTGGGACAGGGCACTTGAGAGAGAGATCCTCATCAATGTTAGTACCATTATTATCGGTATTATTATCCCTAATATCATTCCTGTTTTCGTAATTGCTGCTTGTTTTTGTTAAACGTTGTTATTTTCTTTGTTATCTATCTATACTTATCATTCTATCATATGGAAATTTATTTATTTATATGATTCGTAAGTGACTAGGATGTATCTAGAGAAGATTATATAATAATTATTTTATTATTATTATTATCATTATTATCATCATCATCATCATCATCATCATCATCATCATCATCATCATCATCATCATCATCTTCATCATCATCATCATCATCATTATCATCATTTTTTTTTTTACATTCCGTTTATGTTTATCTTCATTTCTCTTGCAGTGTATTAGGAAGAAGCGAGAGAAAATACAGTAACGAACTCACATATTAAACGAGCCAGCTGGTAGAGCACAGAGACTGTATTTCTAAAAAAAAAAACAGTTACAAAATCACAGACGGAATAGCTGGCGCAAGAGCTTTGTGATGACATGAATTAATTAACAAAAAAAAAAAATATATATATATATTACGAACTGTTTCCGAAACAATTAATTTCCTCGTGGTAATAATGGCAAGTGATTATGATATATATCTATTTGATATCCAATTAAATCTTTTTTACATGTCACATCCCTTAGGTTCAGTAAAGTGTTATGATCATAGCCTTTGGAAATCTGTTTACTCTGACTAATTTTTATCTATAAATGTAATCCAAACATCCAGAATCGAGGACGGCCATCGTCTATACTCTATATGATTGTATGTGAAATTTTCCACGTCAGAAGCAGTGTTTATAACGAGGTACAGTGAAGCATTCAGTATAAACAGGGTATGTGTGTGTGTGTGTAAGAGAGAGAGAGAGAGAGAGCGAGCGGGAGAGAGAGAGAGAGAGAGAGAGAGAGAGAGAGAGAGA
>NC_051397.1:2100916-2105916 GCF_015228065.2 Penaeus monodon
TATTTGTTTTTTCCTTCTATTTTTCTTCTACAACATGGCGTTTTGATGCGATGGTACTTGTTGGCTGTCAGTTGAGCCTATCATGAACAGAAAAATGGGCGTAGGCAGGATTTTAGTCAGGATGGATGGGCGGATGGGTGGAGTGGAGGTGGCATTTCGAGAAAAAATGAGTTAGGCGATTGATAAACCTACAGGATGTGGTTTGGCCAGAAATTTATCAGTCCTGGAGATACTTGAGATGTGGATTTTAGGATAGATCTCATAGGAAATAACATGCATCTCGTAGACAAATAGACTGTTACCCAATTTTGTAAATATAACTTTAGATTCTAAGTTCATTCCTTTTTAACTTACTAGAATTTAGGTTGTTGTGTTCTTAACAATCAAAAATCAAATCCGTGGATTGTAACTCCTCTATATCTATACCAAATTCTAACTACAATTCACTCAGTGTTTCTTGGTCAAGGTATATATCCAGAATTATTTTAGTATAACTTTCTGTAACAGGAAATTAAATATACGGAAAAGAATTGAAAAAAGGAAGAAATGAAATGTACAAACGAGTGTCTTGTGTTTGTTTGTTTTTTGTTCGTTTGTGTGTGTGTGTGTGTGTGTGTGTGTGTGTGTGTGTGTGTGTGTGTGTGTGTGTGTGTGTGTGTGTGTGTGGTGTGTGTATGTATGTATATGTGTGTGTGTGTGTGTGTGTGTGTGTTTGTGTGTATGTGTTTGTGTGTGTGTGTGTGTTTGTTTTTGTTTGTGTGTTTCTGTGTGTGCATTGGCTATATATGTATTGGCTTATAACACATTAACATTATGAATAAACAAACACACACACACGCATGACCTTGGCTCCCAAAGACACAAAAGGAAAATGACATCACCTTGACAACGCAGCTCTAATCATGCCAGGCAAGAGAGAGCCAAGTATTTCTGCCAATTACCCATTTGTCCGCCATTGCACGACCGTCCCGCTAATTACATGTAATCTGTAATTACCAGTAATGATAACGCTTTTCACCCGATGCCTGTAATTCTTGCAGCAATATTGCAGCGTAGTTGCAGCTCTTCAGACCAGGCGAAAATCTGCGGCGAGTTTCAACTTTGACATTATTTTCTTAATGCGAGTTCTAAGAAAGCCTTCTAATAGGAGGCTTTTATTCATGTTTTCATAGAATTTTTCTTGAGCAACGCTTAAAAACGCAAGATATAAAGTTTAACACTTCCTCAAAGACACCATAGTGGGTACGTCCTTGAGAGCGAGCGTACACACACACACGCGCGCACATGTACACTCACGCGCGCGCACACACACACACACACACACACACACACACACACACACACACACACACACACACACACACCCCCTCATACACACACACCAGCGACCTATTTTGTTCTTCAACTATACTCTAAGTTTTATATAATTTCATCCCCTTTTTTATCTTTCAGACTATCACTTCTATTAAACCTCTATTATCTCTGTAAATCCAAATGACCCTTTTCTCCTTTACATAATGTATTCTTTATTTATATTTATTTAGCAGTTTATAAATGAGTGTCTTCATTTCTTGAAATAGCGGTCTTATCAAGCCTGTATGTGATATTGCATCACCATTATCTATATGATACTCGTTTTTATTATGATATTTATTATATTTATTATATTCATACTATAAATACTATCTTCGGCAAAAAAAGCGTCATAGGGCGTCTTCTGTACGCACCATTAAAGTCAATCCTGTATCAAAGTTTAAGCCACATCTCTAATGCGCATATGCAATGGCAGCGTCCAGGATTAAATCTAATTCACCTCCAGACCAGGCTTTACTTTTGAGCTCAAATCTTAATCCTGCACATGCGCAGAACGAGCTAATTAATCCCACCAATCGTGTATTGATACGTCATGAAAACGTCATCAGCTCCTTAGAAAAGATGGAGTTGAGTTGCCACTAATAGTTATAATAAGTAATAATGAAACAAATTCTGACATCCTCATGGCAAAGATGTATGTGCAAATTCATCAGTATATATTTTTATTAGTTGTGGGATATTCAAATTGCAGATATAATTCTCAATATTGAAAAGAAAAACGAAAAAAAATCTCACAGAGAATTCCAGAGTTGACAGACAAGGAAAAAACAATGTTATTTTCCAGGTTGGAAAAACATTCCCAACTTAAGCAATATATTAACCAAATAAAAGAGAAAGCTTTTCATAACATCACAATTAGGTTTCAAATACAAAGTACAAACTTCCTGATTCTTTAAGCAATAGTGACTTCAAAAGCAACACCCTGAAAAAACTACCCTACCCATGCCCGCGATCACACAAGAATATAAATTGATATTACGAGTATCTATTTTTTGTTTGACACCTTCATTTCGGTTGTCTATAATATTTATAGGCTATTTGAAGCCATTTGTATAATTTCATATGTACTGACACAGATATGTATCGGCATGATATAATACTAGCATATATGCATATATATATATATATACATTTTTTTCTTCTGTAGCAAATATTACCTTATCAGCATTAGAGTATAAAATGAAACTTGTAGAGGGTGAATGCTTATTTCCATTACAGGTATCCGCCTTTTTGTGTATAACAGAAGATTTACTGATATTGGCATGCCTCGTGCATCTGGCAGTGTGTCTTGCATCTTGTGTGCAAGTACTGTGGTTTTGGATTAAGTTTAATCCGGAATTAACTTTTATATGCGTACAAAAGACGCCTATAGAAAAAGCAATTGCAAATACATCAGTAAACGAACAATTAAAAGAATACTCAAAATACCGCTGTTTTCCGCCATAAATCCTAACTTTACATCGTTTCTCTGTTTAAGAAATCTACCAAACGTTATCTCTAAAATTTACGACGAGCAAAATCAACATCTACTCCCTTAGCGCCATTTACGCACTGACTGAAATCCTGAAAGAGACGGAGTTTAAGTAACCGCTGATTCGGCAAACGGTTTGAATGCGATAATATGGCTCAGACTTTGGATTGATATATTCGCAATATCATTAATTCATAACAAGATTTGCAGTTTGATTAAATTCCGCAAAACTTGAATTACAAAATTTATATTCTTTTTTTCGTGAATTAGAAATAGATTCTGATAACTATCTATAATCAGTGCCAAAGTCTGAGCTCTACCACCGCATTAGGACTAATTATTGTCATATTAGTAACACTGGTTCAAATGTCTCCAGAGATACCAACCGGATAATCACTATTAAAATCTATTTATTCTCTTCGCTAATGACCTATGCTATTAACGCGTCATATAATTTTAAACATTCAATCAATCTATCAATCTCTTCGCCATTAACAACATGTATAACAAGCAAAATCTCTCATAATCTTGCCCCAATAATTAACCAACGAATGAATACGTAAAATCTAGATTGCAGAACCTCGTAGATGAAGAACACAAATAAAGTTTCTATGAATATTATAGGAAGATAATTATACTTTGCCTAATTGGGTGAATCTTATTAGTACTTATTATCATTAGCAAACGTACTTAATAAAGAAACACGTTAATTAATGCTAGTATGTACTTTGTTCACTTGCACGTATATCGATGCGCATCTTAAACGTTTGTTTGTCTATAATTTCTAGTAAAGGTTTCTGGAAAATAATTACCTATAAAATATTTAATTGACAAATAACTAATTTAAATGACTTTCAGTTGCTGTCATCTTAATATAGATGACTTTGGTGACATTAATTATATAAAAAAGAAATAGTGCATGTAGTCCTATGTAACTATAATCTTCCGTTTCAAAAAAAATGTAGGACACAGTATTGTATATTAAATGTGGAAATTCATATTCTCTGAAAAAAAAAACACAGCATCTATTATTACAATTGTTTTGTATAAAGTATGAATTAACATGATTTATGCAGAACACCAAGGCTAAAATATTTTTTTTTCAAATATGTTTTCCCAAATTATATATCCATCATTTGTTATTAGTTTCACTCTTATTATTATTATTATTATTATTATTATTATTATTATTATTATTCTATATTATATTTATTTATATATATATATTATTTATAAGTAGAAGAGATAGAAAGACAGAGAAATAGGTAGATAATTCTATGTTCATACAGATAAAGATATTTGTACTCTTATGTAAAAAGATATAGATAAAGTTATTGTTATATTCAAATAGAAGAGATATTGCCAACTTCACGTAGATAAAGACACATTTCTAATCTCGCATTATTAAAAATATTTATATTTTTATATATAAAAAAAGACATTGCGACTTTAATATAAAAGAATATGTATATATTGTTTAGATAAATACGTTCCTACCTCCACGCTGAAATATATAATATTACTTATGTAAAAAAAGAAAAGGAAAAAGAGGCGCTTTTATTATAAATAAAGATACTGATGTTTTTGTTTCAATAAAGATAATGACGTTTTTGTATGAATAATACTGATGTTTTTGTTTAAATCAAGATATTGATGCTTTTGTATAAATACAGATATTGGCGTTTTTATACAAAAAAGATATTGTTTTTTTGTATGAATATAGATACTGATGTTCTTGTACACACAAAGGTATTGATGTTTTTGTACACATAAAGATACTTTTTTATACAAATAGAAATATTGATGTTTTGTATACATAAAGATATTGGCGTTAATGATGTTTGGGTATAAATAAAGATTTTACATAAACAAAGAAATACTTAACTTCTTAATCAGTATTAACGTTTTTAACTCAACTGCGAACGTATTCCTACCGAACATTGCATAAGGCCGTAAATGGCTTCGTTATACACGGGAATCTAACCATTATCACCAGACTTCATTACTTCCGCCATCGTTAGCATGTTCTTCTGATTACTTTCGCTCGTCAGCTTCTCGCGTATGCTGAATTTCACGAAGGTGGAGACGGAGGAGAAGGAGAAGAAGAGGAGGAGGTGGAGGAGGGGGAAGGGGAGATGGAGGAGAAGGGGGAGGA
>NC_051397.1:2115916-2133416 GCF_015228065.2 Penaeus monodon
GACAGAATTGTTCTGGCCTGACAGCCAGAACAAACATGAACTCAGCACGGGCAAGTCAGTCAAAGAAAATGTGACAAACGAAAACTTGTGAAAACTTCAAAATGTACCTCATATTTTCTTTCTTGTTTACCAAATCATCGTTATCTTCACGCCGCGACGCTGATGCCAAGATGCAGCATTAATTATACTTTGCGAGCATCAAGTTTTAGAATGAAATGAGAAGACGCTATTGACGACGAAAATCACAAAAACTTATCTCTAAATCAACATGTTTTCTTAATCTGGACCTCATTAATATGCAGAGAGGGAGGGAGAGGGGGAGGGACAGGGAGGGAGAGAGAGAGGGAGGAGAAGGAGGGAGAAAGAGGGAGGGAGACAGGGAGGGGGAGAGGGAGAGATAGAGGGAGAGGAGAGGAAAGGGGAAAAGGGGAAAAAGGGGGGGGGAGAGGGAGAGGAAGAGGGAGGGGGAGGGGTTTGGGGAAAAGGGGAAAGAGGGGATAGAGAGAAGGAGAGAGAGAGAGGGGGGAAGAGGAGAGGAGAGAGAGAGAGAGAGAGAGAGAGAGAGAAAAGGAGAGAGAGAGAGAGAGATAGGGAGAGAGAGAAGGGGAGAGAGAAACAGACAGCAGACAGAGACAGAACAGAGACGAGCAGGACAGAGAGAGAACAGTCATAAAAAAGTATGATATTATACATTCTTCTTGGTAGAAAAGTACTGCCAAGGCGAAGCAACACGCCAGACAAGCCCAAAGGTTCCTGTAAATACCCTTATCCGAGGGGGACAACGGCCCGTTCAGTAGATTTTCCTTGTCGACTTTCAATGCCGGCTGAGGCAGATGTAAAGGAGAATGTAAATACTGATAATAAGAAATGATAATACTCATAACAATAACAATCATGACAATAATGATAGTGATATTAATAATAATGAAAATAATATTAACAATAATAATAACAACTATAATATGTATGAAGATGGTGGTAACAATGCTGGTAATGATAAAGATAATAGTATATGATAATAATGATAGTAATATTTTTTTTTAAATAACAATAGTGATGATAATGAGCATACACAAGTAAAAACAAAAGCAATTATAATAACAATAATAATAACATTAAGACATACCAAAGGCTGCCTTAAAGTTTTAATACTCTTTTTGTAAAGGGGAGGAAAATTTTAAAATAAAAGTAGCAGGATTCTGCCTCAAGGGAACGAAAAATAAAGGACGAGAGAATAGACGAAAGAGGAGAACACAAAAGGAAACGAAATATAAAGGGAGGGGGAAGGGAAAATAAGGAAATACGGGAAAATGGAGGAAAATAAAGAAACAAAGGAGAGAGTAGAGAAAATGAAAATAGAAGGAAGGGGAGAAGAGAGAAGTTGAGAATAAAAGGGAGGAGAGAAGAGAGAAAATGAGAACAGAAGGAAGGAGAGGAGAGTATATAGGGAGGGAGGAGAGGAGAGACGAGCAAGAAGTGATAAACAAAAGGAGAGAAATGAAAAGAGACAAATGAAGAAAAAACAAGAAAGTAAAAGCGGAAGAGAAAGGGTGAGAAGAGACGAGAGAAGAGAGGAGAGGAAGTGAGAAGAAACGAAGATGGAAAGCGAGGGGAAGGAAGACGAGAGAAAAATGAGAAGAGGCAAAAACAGGGAGCAGAGAAAACAAAAATAAACGAGAGAAAAAGGAAGAACATTGAGAAGAGGCGAAAATTGAAAGCAAAGGGGAGCGAAAGGGATGAAAAGAGAACAAATATGAAAAAACAATAGAGGAGAAAAGAAAGAAAACGAAAGAGAGAGAGAGGAGAGAACATGTAAAGAAACGAAAAGAAAAAGCATGAATAGAGACCGAAAGAGAGTGAACAGGAGTGAGAGAAACAGCAAAGGAGAACAAAGGGGAAAAAGGAGAGAAAAAGAATAAAGATGGATCAAGGTACATGAAGTAATATATTCATAAATATGCTGGTTACTGGGCACTCATCACAGACTCTTTTTTTATGTGATTTTTCTTCGCCTTTAATTAACAAGAATTTCATTCCATTGCCTTGATATTGATCCTTAAATCTATCTTCTCAAGCTTGAATATTCTCTTCCTCTGTCTTCATAATATAGGCTTAGTTTCCCTGTTTTTATTTTCATTGTATTGCTTCCCGTCACAGTTAATCCTTATCCCCTACTTCGCCAAACTAAAGGCTTTCCTTTCATCCCCCACACCCCCAACTTACCTTACCTTCCCCTCCCTGCTTCCCCAAACTAAATTCTTTCCTTTCATCCCCCACATCCCCACCTTACCTTACCTTCTCACTCCCCCTCCCCTACTTGTTCTCCCCGCAACCCTTCCATCCTCCACACCCCCAACTTACCTTACGTTCTTACCCCCTCCTCCCGTACTTCCCCAAACTAAATGTCCTCCCCGCATTCCTTTCACCCCTCCCCCTCCTGGCCCCACGCCCATTCAACCTCTCCTCACGCCCACATCACGTGCCAGCATCCCAACGCAATTTCCTCCAGCCCCCGCTCGCGCCTTCCCCGTCTAGCGGAACAATGTCATACAGCAAATTCCCCCCGCCAGCCACGTCCAGAAATAGAGGCATTTCTGAGCGCTGTTGCCTCCATCACCAAGCCGACACTCCGGTTTGAGATGGACGGGAGGGAGGCGACGTCACTCACTCCCTTCATTCTCTCCTTCGTCTGTTGTGTAAGGAGGGTTATGAGAGAGGGATGTGGTTGAGTGATTTCTTTGTGAAGGAGACTGTTGTACTGTTTTTTTAATGGTGTTTGTGCTTTGTTGTGTACATTCGCTTGGTACGGATTTCATGATCTGTGAAGAGTTTGAGAAAAAGAAATATGTTATTGTTCGATTATCATCGTTTTATTTGTTGTTATCTGTATAAGTAATGGTAATTATTATAATGATTACTATAATTCAGTCTATCCTGTAACAGACACTGATGATTTCAGTCTAATTGTAGCTATCTGTTTAATGTGCTTCTAAACTAACCCCCACCCCCTGTGTGCAAGACATGGCTGTGATTATTCTCCACTGGCAGTACGGGATTCGAACGCTGGCTAGAAAGATTACTAGACGTAAGAGCACACTTGCAGTAGTAGTAGTACTAGTAGTAGTTGTAGCAGGAACAGTAATGTCAATAGTATTAGTATTTTTCATATTATGATTATATATATCCATTGGTGTATGCCCGAGAGCAAGGCAGAAATCCATCTCCCTGGAGACATTGAAGGCCACTGAAGCATTTCACATGGCTGGGCTGAATGGGAATCAAGTCTTGCGTCGTCCCATGGTGCGTAAGGCTCGGACACTGCTGAGAAGGGACAAGGAACAGTTCATCAGGAATCTTGCTGAGGAGGTTGAAGGCCATTTCTTGGTAAACGACCTTCGCCCTGCCTACCAAGGCCTGAGAAAGCTGAACTGTAAGCCCTCCTCGTAGAGTATTTTGAGCAGTTGTACCAGGTAGACCCTCCAACAGAGGAACCTCCTACCCTAACGGAGGTTAGGATGGCAATTTCCAAGCTGAAGAAAGGGAAAGCTGCAGGCACATGTGATATCCCTGCTGAACTTCTAAAGACTGGGGGTGAACCTATGGCTCGGGCTTGCATACAGTCTTGACTGCCATCTGGCAGTCTGGTACCATTCCTCCTGACCTATTGAGGGGAGTGGCCATCACTCTTTGGAAGGCGAAAGGGTATCGCTGGGACTGTAGCAACTACTGTGGCATTACACTGCTCAGCATACCAGGCAAAGTTCTCGCCCACATTCTTCTGAAACGGATCTGTGACCACCTACTGAGGCATCAGAGAGTGGAGCAGTCTGTATTCACTCTTGGTAAGTCCAAAATAGACCGAATACTAGCAATTCGAGTAATTGTTGAACGCCGTCATGAGTTTAGTCGTGGGTTGCTTGCAACCTACATCGACCTCAAGAAGGCGTTTTACTCGGTGCATCGTGAATCGCTATGGGAGATCCTGAGACTCGGGGGAATTTTGACGCAGATTATTGGCCTAATAGCCAGTTTTTATATCGGTACTGAAAGTGCTGTATAGTGCGGTGGGGGTCTGTCAAACCTCTTCCCTGTTAATTCTGGGGTGAGGCAAGGATGTGTCCTTGCACCGACACTTTTCAACACCTGTATGGACTGGATAGTGGGCAGAGCTACTACCGAAGTCGGTGTGGAGCAACACTGGGTAATATCAAGGTCTCAGACCTTGACTTTGCCAATGATGTTGCTATCCTATCTGAGTCTCTGGAATCACTGGTGATGATTGATTGATTATTTAAAATTATCTGCCGCGTCAACAGCTAAGGTCATTAGCGGCGAATACCTTGTTAAACAGAAATATTAAAATGTTTAAAACTTTAAAAAATCTATCAATAGATTTCTTATAAATAACAATAAACAAATTAAAAATCAAAGCATAAATATTATACTCTAAGTGTATAAAATTATTGCATAAACATTATGCATAATTAAATTATTAAAAATATTAGTCTCCCTAAGGAAACTAATAAGACCCTCTATGTCACAATCCTCCCCCAATACATTCTTCAGTGTATATGGGGGAGACAAGTACATACGTCTTTGGTCTGAGAATGTTGCACATCTTTCCACTACATGTGCGATTGTTAAGGGCTCTTGGCATCCCTCACAAAGTGCCTGATTTTTAGCCATCATCGGCCCATGAGTCAGTCTTGTGTGCCCGATTCTTAGCCTTGTTAATGCAACTTCCACTTTTCGGTTGGGATGGATGCTAGTCACCCAACTGCCAAGGTCATCTCTAATCTCTCGCAGTTTATTTCTCGAGATATGCCTCCATGTTCCTTCCATTTATCGCGAAGACAACTCCTGATGCTGGGTTTCAGGTCGGTGTGTGGGAGAGGAAAACGAGCATCACAAGGCTGAGCGGCAGCTGCCTTAGCCTTCTGATCAGCTCGCTCATTCCCACTGACACCAACATGCGCTGGCACCCAACACAGAGTTATCTTTTTACGTGTTGACATCAGTGCAAGCCAATCTTGAACCTCCCTCACTACTGGATGTGATGAGTTTAAGCTCTTGATTGCTTGCAAGGCACTACGAGAGTCACAATATATCACAATAGAATGGTTCATAAGATCTCTAGTCATCTTAACTGCTGCAAGGATGGCATGTAACTCTGCAGTGAAGATCGAGGCTGCTAGAGAAAGACTGCCAGATGCAGTCTTCCTTCTGCTCACTGCTGCAAAGCCCACACCATTTTCAGATTCGAACACTGTATATATTGCGTCCGACTTGGCAGTGCTGAAATCTTGACTGTATTGAAATGCCTCAGAGAGAGAGAGGGGAGAGAGAGGAGAGGGGAGAGAGAGAGAGAAGGGGAGAGAGAGAGGGGAGGGAGGGGAGAAAAGAGAGAGAAAGAGAGGAGGGAGAGAGAGAGAAGAGAGGAGAGAGAGAAGAGAGAGGAGAAAGAGGAGAGAGAAGAGGAGAGCAGAGAGGAGAGAGAGAGAGAGAGAGCTATACTCTCTCTCCGCCTTTCCATCACTACACACCCCATACACCCCCCTTTTACGAAACCCCCCTTTAATCTAAAATCAAGAATCGATTTAAATTTCCTGTTGTCGCCGCGGAGTTCAGCGAAGTCCCCGGATGTCGTTCATTGTCACCCCGAGCTCATTACCCTCGGCCGGGGAAGCAAACACCTTTGTCATGAATAACCAGGCTGGGATTTCGCTAGATTTTAAAAAACCTTTGGGGCTTTGGCGGGGAGGGATTTCGGGGAAGGGGCAGGATGTGGCACCCGGGGGGGGGGGGGGGGGAATTTTTTTGTTTATGTATTGTAAATATCTGTCGGTCTATCTATTTTATTTTTCTATAAATCTCCCTATCTTCATCATCTTTCTATTTATCTTTTTCTTTTTTCCCTTTTTTATGGGGGCATATATCTAAAATATATTTTATTTTGTGTATTTCCGTATTGTATAGACAAACGGGACGCCCTTTTTATCCCCTTGCCCGACAAACACTGTCTCCCCCAAAAAAGGAGGGAAAAAAAAAGAATATCAAAAAGGGGATGATATATTTCATCATCTTCTTTTTCTTTTTCCTCCTTCTTCTTTTTCTTCTTTCTTCTTCTTCTTCTTCTTCTTTTTTTTCTTCTTCTTCTTTTCTTCTTCTTTTTCTTTTCTTCTTCTCTCTCTTCTTCTTCTTCTTCTTCTTCCTCTTCTTCTTTCTTCTTTTTTCTTCTTTCTTCTTCTTTTTTCCCCTTCTTCTTTTTCTTCCTCTTCTTCTTCTTCTTCTTTTTCCCCTCTTTTCTTCTTTTTTCCCTCTTCTTTTTCTTCTTTTTCTGATGGTTGGGTTTTTCCCAAAGGGGCCGGAGGCAGACAGACAGACAAACAGACAAAAAAGAAAAAAAAAAGCCCCCGGGGACAGCCAAAAACAAACAAAACTCAGCACGGCAAGTCATTTCAAAAAAAATGTGACAAAACGAAACCTTGTAAAAAATTTAAAAAATGTACCTCTTTTTTTTCCCCCTTGTTCCCAAAATCATGTTACCCTTAAACCCCGCGAGCTGATGCCAAGATGCAGAAATTAATTTTTATTTGCGAGCATCAATTTTTGAAGAGATGAGAAGACGCTTTTGACGAAAAAATCAAAAAAAAACTTTTTCTCTAAATAAAATTTTTTTCCTTATCGGGACCTCTTTTAATAGAAGAGAGGGGGGAGAGGGGGAGGGACAGGGGGGGAGAGGGGAAGAGGGAGGAAAAAGGAGGGAAAAGAGGGAGGGAGCACAGGGAGGGGGAGAGGGAGAGATAGAGGGAGAAGGAGAGGGAGAGGGAAAGGGGGGGAGGAGGGGGGAGAGGGAGGGGGAAAGGGGGAAAAGGGGAAAAAGGGAGAGGGAGGGGGAAGGGGAAAGGGGGGGAAAGGGGGAGAGGGTTTGGGAAAAAGGGGAAAAAGAGAGAGATAGATGATAAAAATAGAAAGAGAGAGAGGGAGAGAGGGGGAGAAAAGAAAAGGAAAAGAGAGGAGAGAGAGAGAGAGAGAGAGAGAAGAGAGAGAGACAGAGACAGAGACAGAGTCACAGAGAGAGAGAGAGAGAGAAGTCATAATAAGTATGATATTATACATTCTTCTTGGTGGAAAAGTACTGCCAAGGCGAAGCAACACGCCAGCACTAAGACCAAGGTTTCCGGGAAAAATTTTCCCTTCCCTCCGGGACTGGGAAAACCGCCGTTTTCAAATAGATATTCCTTTGTCCGACTTGTCAATGCCGCGTCTGAGGCAGATGTAAAGGAGAATGTAAATATGATAATGTTTTAATACTCATAACAATAACAATCTTTAAAATAAAAAATAGGGGATATTAAAAAATAATGAAAATAATATTAAAAATAAAAATAACAACTATAAAAATGTATGAAGATGGGGGTAACAAGCTGGAAATGTTTTAAAGATAAAGTATTTTAAAATAATGAAGAAATTTTTTTTTAAATAACAATAGTGATGATAATGAGCATACACAAGTAAAAACAAAAGCAATTATAATAACAATAATAAAAACTTTAAAAGGCATCCAAAAAGGCGCCTTAAATTTTTTAATACTCTTTTTTTAAAGGGGGGGAAAAATTTTTAAAAAAAAAATTAAGCAGGATTCTGCCTAAAGGGGAACAAAAAAATAAAGGACAAGAATAGAGGGAAAGAGGAGAACAAAAAAGGGGAAAGGGAAATAAAAAGGGGGGGGGAAAGGGGAAAAAAAAAGGGTCGGGGGGAAAATTTGGATGGAAAATGAAAAGAAACAAAAAGGAAAAGAGTGAAAAATGAAAATAAAAAGGAAAGGGGGAAAGAAGAAGGGGAAATTTGAGAATAAAAGGGGGGAGAGAAGAGAAAAAATGAAAATAAAAGGGAAAGGAGAGGAAGTTTTATGGGGAAAGGGGGGAGGGGAAAGAGACAGAAAGAAGTGAAAAAACCCGGGGAAGAGAAATAAAAAGGGGAAAAAATGAAACAAAAAAAAAGAAAGTAAAAGGGGAAAGGGGGGTTTGGAGAAGAGACGAGAAAAAGAGAGGAGAGGAAGTGAGAAAACGAAGAGGGAAAGGGCGGGGGGAAAGGGAAAGGACGAGGGGAAAAATGAGAAGGGGCAAACAGGGAGCAGAAAAAAAAAAAAAAATAAACGAGAGAAAAAGGAAAACTTTGAGAAGAGGCGAAAAATGAAAAAGGGGAGCAAAAGGGATAAAAAAGAGAAAAAATATGAAAAAAAAATTTTAGAGGGAAAAGAAGAAAACAAAAGAAGAGAAAGGAGAGAACATTTTAAAAGAAACGAAAAAAAAAAAGCAGAATAAGACCAAAAGAGGTGAACGGAGTGGGGAAGAAAAAAGCAAAGGGAAAAAAAGGGGGAAAAAAAGGAGAAAAAAAAGAATAAAGATGGATCAAGGTCCCTGAATTTAATATTTTCATAAATATGCGGGGTTATGGGCACTCATCACAAAACTTTTTTTTTATGTTTTTTTTCTTCGTTTTTTATTAAAAAGAATTTCTTTCCCTTGCCTTGATATTGATCCTTAAATCTATCTTCTCAGCTTAATATTTCTTCCTCTGTCTTCAAATATGGGGCTTAGTTTCCCTTTTTTTTATTTTCATTTTTTGTTCCCCGTCACATTTAATCCTTATCCCCTACTTGCCAAAATTTAAAGGGTTTTCCCTTTTTCATCCCCCCCCCCCCAACTTCCCTTTTCCCTTCCCCTCCCCTTTCCCCAAACTAAATTTTTTCCCTTTTCACCCCCCAACACCCCACCTTCCTTACCTTCTCATCCCCCCCCCTACTTGTTCCCCCCCGCCCCCCTTTCCCATCCTCCACCCCCCCCCTTAAACCTTACTTTTTTCCCCCCACTCCTCCCGTATTTCCCCCCAAACAAAAATGCCCCTCCCCGCTTTCCTTTCACCCCTCCCCCCTGGCCCCCGCCCTTTTCAGCCCCCTTCCTCAGGGCCCACATCACGTCCCCAGCACCCCAAAAACGAAATTTTCCTCCAGCCCCCGCTCGGGGCCTTCCCCGTCTAGCGGAACAATTTTTAAAACGGGCAAATTCCCCCCCCCAGCCACGTCCAAAAATTAGAGGCTTTTCTGACGCTGTTCCCTCCATAAACCAAGCCGACCCCCGGGTTTGAGATGGACGGGAGGGAGGCGACGTCACTCACCCCCTTCATTCTCCCCTTTGTTGTGGGGTAAGGAGGGTTATAAAGAGAGGGTTTGGGGTTTTAGTGATTTCTTTGTGAAGGAGCCTGTTGACTTTTTTTTTAAGGTTTTTGTGTTTTGTTGTGTACATTTCCCTTGGTACGGATTTCATGATTTTTAAAGTTTGAAAAAAAAATATGTTTTGTTCGTTTATCTTTCTTTTTTAATTTTTGTTACGTATAAGTAATGGAAAATTATTATAAGGATTACATAATTCGGGCTACCGTAACAGACATGATGATTTCGCCCTAATTGTTACTATCTTTTTAAGGGTGCTTCTAAATAACCCCCCAACCCCTGGGGCAAGCCCAGGGCTGTGATTACTCTCCGTTTGGCAGTACGGGTTTCGAACGCTGGTTTAAAAAAGATTACTAGACGAAAGGGCACACTTGCAGTGTAGTAGAAATATAGTATTTTGTAGCGGGAACCCTAATTTCAATAGTATTATTTTTCATATTTTGATTAATATACCCTTTGGGGTGTTGCCCGAGAGCAAGGCAGAAATCCATCTCCCTGGAGACATTTTAAGGCCATGAAGCTTCACAGGCGGGGCTGAAGGGGGAATCAAGTTTTGGCTTTCGTCCCATGGTGCGTAAGGCTCGGAAAACGGCTGAGAAGGGAAAAGGGAAACTTTCATCAGGAATTTTTTCTGGGAGGTTGAAGGCCATTTTTTGGTAAACGCCCTTTCGCCCTGCCCTACCAAGGCCTGAAAAAGCAAACCCTGGAACCCCTCCTCGTAGAGTATTTTGACCCAGTTGTACCAGGAAAGACCCCCCAAAAGGGGAACCCCCTACCCTAACGGAGGTTGGGAATGGAAATTTTCCCAAGCTGAAAAAGGGAAACCCTGCAGGCACTTTGGATACCCTGCGAATTTCAAAGACGGGGGTAAAACCTATGGCTCGGGCTTGCAACAGTCTTAAAACTGCCATCTGGCGGTCGGTACCTTTTCTCCGACCTTTTGGGGGATGGCACCACCCCTCGGGAAAGGCGAAAGGGTATCGCTGGGACTGTAGAAACTACTTTTGGCATTACACTGCTCAGCATACCGGGCAAATTTCTCGCCCACTTCTTCTAAAACGGATCTTACCACCTACTGAGGCATCAGAGACGGAGCAGCCTGGTTTCCCCTTTTGGGTTAAGACCAAATATTTAGCGCTTCGAGAAATTGGGGAAACCCCGTAAATGAGTTTGGCGTGGGTTGCTTAAAAAACCTACTTTCGCCCCCTCAAAAAGGGGGGGGGGGGCCTTTTTTACTCGGGGGCATCGTAAATCGTTTGGGGAGATCCTGGGGATTTCAGGGGAATTCGGGACCAGGATTTTTGGCCTAATGGCCAGTTTTTAACGGTACTAAAGTGTTTGGTATAGTGCGGTGGGGGTCTTCAAACCTTTTCCCTTTTAAATTCGGGGGTTGGGGGCAAGGATTTTCCCTTTGGAAACCGCATTTTTCAAAAACCTGTATGGCGGGATAAGGGGAAGGGCTACTACCGAATCGGTGTGGAGAAACACTGGGTAATATAAAAGGTCTCAAAACCTTTAAATTTTCCCAAATGATTTTTCCCTACCTATCTGAGTTTTGGGAAACACGGGTGATGGCTTTTGATGCTTTTGGGCAATGGGGCCTAGAGGTCCCCTTGGGCCCAAACCAAAAATTCAGGATTTTGGGGGGCCTTTTAGGGGAACTCGTTAAGTCGATCTATGCTTGCGGCGGGGGACTTTTGAAGTTTACATCCCTTTGGGGGGGGGCATAGCCCCATATCTCTGGGCTTTCGGGACCAAGAAGTCAATAGACGGTTTGGGCCTGGTAACAGGCCCAAAATGAACTCGATAACAAGAGCTTTTGGGAGATGTCTTTAAACCTATGCAAAAGGGACCAAGTACGTGTTTTTAAAGGCCTTGATACTGCCAGTCTTGTTTTTGATGCCTTTTGTAACAAGTTTTCCCGCCGGATCAGGGTTACATTTTGGAAAGGGACCACTTTTCCCAACCCGGGCGGTTATCCATGAACTGGCAGGGGACCTGTTTTTTTATTTGATAATCTGGGATCCCCAACCCTCGGGCTATATGGGCCACCTAGCTTTTTCCTTTGGTGATCTGCCCTTTCAGGTTGCCCTCTTTGCGAGACAACCCTGATGGGGGAGGCCTGTGAAAGGGAACTCAGGAGGTTATGAAATATAAATAGTATTATATATAAAATTTTTTTAATTTTATATATATATATATTTTATATATAATTTTAAATAAAATACATATAAATAAAATAATTTTATATTATTTTAAAATATATATATATTATATATATATATATATATTTATTTTAAAAATAACTTTTATGTAACACACACACACCCACACCACACACACCACACCCACACTAAATATTATAATATATATTATATTTTAATATTATATATATATATATATATATATAAATATTTATATCTTTGTTATAGATAATATATAAAAATTTATGTATAAAATAAAAAATTTTTATATGCACACATACACCACCACACCACCACACACACAAAAAACCCACCACACAAAAACCCCAAAACAATAATATATATAGTTTTATATAAAATATATTATATAATATATAATATATATTTTGTATATTTTATGTAATATATGTGTGATATAATATCCATATAAAAAATTTTTTTTAAAAATAAAAAAAATAAATATTTATATATTTTTATTTTATATATATATTATAAAAATATAGTATATAATGTATATATATGTGTGGGGTTAATTATATTTTATTTTAATATATATATATATATTATATATATTATATAATAATTATTATTTTATATATTCTATATATATATATATTACACACACCCCCAAGGGTGTGTGTGTTTTGGTCTGTGTGTGTGTGTGTATGAAAGGAACACGGTGCTAATTTGATCCATGAAAAAAATTTACTCAAAATTTACGGAAAAAAAAAACCCAAAAATTTTGGGGAAAAAATGAACCCCCTGCCAGGTGCCCCTTCTCGTCTGCGGAAGACACTCAAGAGGATCCCGAATTTTTTTCCATAATCTAGTTTTTTTCAATTTAGTTTTTATTTCCTTTTTATCCAGGGTTTGCATACTGCTGTTTTTTTTAACTGTTTTTAAATTTAGTTTAAAGCTCTTTGGTTACTGAAATGGGGGGATAGAAAAATAAAAAGTTTCCCTTTTCTTTTCAGTATTGTTGGGATTGTTTTTGGATTTAGGGAAAAATTTCTTTATCATTTTTTTGAAAAATATAAAATATATATATATTTAATATATATAGTATATATAATTTTAATTCTATGTATATATATAAAACAACACCCACACAACAACACACACACCCCCACCCCAAAACCCCACACACACACACACACCCACATACACAAACACCACACCCACACCCCACACACACACATATATATATATATTATATATATCTATATATATTATATATATATATATATATAAATATTTATATACCCTTATTAAAAAATATATTATAATTATTTTATTAAAATATAATATATAAAAAAAATATATATAAATTATATATATTATATATAAAATATAATATATATCTTATTTTAAAAACAATAATAATATATAAAATTATATATATAATTATTTATATATATATGATATATATATATATATATAATTTTTTATATTGTTGGGGTGTGTGTGGGGGGTGTTGTGTGTGTGTGGGGTGTGTGTGTGTGTACAAATAGGGATATACGTACATAAAATATAATTTTATATATTTTATTTTTTATATATATATATTATATAATATATCTATTATAAAATATATAATCCAAAACTATATATTATTATTATATATTAATATATTTATTAAAAAATTTTATATATTGTATATGTATATAATGTATAAAACAATAGTTATACAAAATTTATAAAATATATATAATAGTAGATAGATGATGGGTAGATAGAAAAGATAGATAGATTTGATAATAGATAGAAGATAGATAGATAGATAATTGATAGATAGGGTAGATAGATAGAAGATAGATAGATTTTTTAGATAATAAATATATAATATATATATGTTTTTTTTACATCATATATATATAAATTTATTATATTATTATATAATTTATATATATTATATATTTTTTAAAATAATATATTAACATACACACAAAACACACACACACACACACACACACCAAAAACACACAACCCCACCCCACACAAAACCACACACACACACACACACCCAAAACAAAAAACACACACACACACCACACATACCACAAAAACCCACACACCACACCCCCAACACCCCACACACACACACACACACACCCCACAAAACACACCACCCCCAAAACCCCCCCCCCCCCCACAGGCAAAAACACACACACATGCACACACACCCCACACACACACACACACACCCCAAAACACACAAACACACACACCAAACACACCTCACCCCACATGCACACACAAAACCCACACCACACAACACACAAAACACACACACTCCCCACACCACTCCACACAATGCACACACGAAAAAATAAAACGAAACCGGTTTAAAAACATCTTGTATTTTTAAGATTTAAATTTTCATTTATACCTTTTTAAAACACACACCCCACACCCCCCAATATATGTGTGTATTATATAAAAATATATATATATAATATATATATATATAATATTTTATTTTAAATTTTATATATATAATATATATATAATATAATATATAATATAATATCTATATATATATTTAATATATTAATATTTTTAATATAAATATATATATATATTATATTATATACCCATATAAAATTATATTATTAATATATATATATTATTATATATAATATATATATATTTGTGGGGTGTGTGTGGGTGTGTGTGTGTTTTGTGTATGAAAAAGGGATGAAAGAGAATGAATATCTTCACAAAACAAAATTGTATTTTCCGGTTTTTGGGTTTTATTTTGGGGGGTGGCATGTGGTTTTGGGGTGGTTTTTTGTGAGTGTGTGTGTGTGTGGGGGTGTGTGTGTGGGTGTGTGTTGGGGTGTGTGTGTGTGTGTGTGTGTGTGTGTGTGTGTGTGTGGGGTGTTAGGGGGGTTTTGTGTGCATGTGTGTGTGAGTGTGTGTGGGTGTTTTGGGGGTGTGTTGTGGTGGGGTGTGTTGGGGTGTGTGTGTGTGGGGGGGTGTGTGTATAATAAGTATATATATATATTTTTAATTTATTATAATATATAATATTATTATATATAATTATTTATAAATACAAAATTTTATATAATATATATATTATATATAATTTTAAAATTTTATATTAATATATATATATATATATATATATATATAATATATATATATCTGTGTGTGTGTGTGTGTGTGTGTGTGTGTGGTGTGGTGTGGTGTTTTTTGTGTATGTTTTGTGTGTGTGAAAGTGTGTTGTGTGTGTGTGTGGTTGGTGTTGTGGGGTTTTGGAAGTGTGGGGGTGTGTGTTTTGTGGTGTGGTGTGTGTGTGGGGGTGTGTGTGGTTTTGTGTGTGGGTTTTTGGGTGTGTGTGGTGAAAAGTGATATAAAGGGATGAATAAGGGAAAGAATTTTCTTCACAAAAACAAGAGATGTATTTGACCGGTTTTTGATTATATTTTCGCCAGAAAAAACATACATAAAGAAATTCATAGTACATATATATCAAACGGAGTTGCCCAAACAAACCCGAAAGGGTGTGACCTCCCACTCGTTGGGCGTTTAAAAAATGTTGCCCAGACCTTGGGATGTTTGAAAACTGCCCCATGCTGTGCTGGGCATGTTCTCCGCGCGATGTATGCTGCTTCCCTGATTTCTCCCTTTTTTGGGTTTTTTCAAATCCTCCCTGGACTATTTTGCTTTCCCCTCAGTTCGGTATTAAAGTCCAGCTCACTCCATGGCCCCCCTGGGGGTTGGAATTTCCCCGTGGCGACGGGTTTTCAGCCGATTTTTCGCTGATCCTGGGGCTGAAACCACGGGTTGTTTTTCCCCAAAAAATATGCGTTTCGCATCCCCGCGTGGTTTCGATATACGGGATTGTTTGGGTTTCTTCGAGGTGTTTTTTCCGTCTCGTATTAAGTCATGATTTGTTTTGTGTGTATATGTGTTTATTTATGTTACATATATATTATAAAAATTTATATATATTTATATTAAAATATATATCTATTTTATATATATTTTATATATAATTACATATATAAAATAAATTTTTATATATTATTTATAATATATTAATACAAATATTAAAATATATATTATTATATATATATATATATTATATAATTAATATATATATTTAAAATATATATTATTTTTTTTTTTTTCTTATTTTTTTTTTTTTTTTTTTTTTGGGGAACCCGCCCCTCATTCCACTGCAGGACATAAAAACCCCTCTCATTCATTACAAAAGGGTTTTATGGCAGTACCCTCCCCTTTCTTTATTAGATGCCCCTTTCCCAATAAAGTGCGGGTTTTTTCCACGGGTGACTCCCCTACAACACTTGCCCTTTTTACTTCTCAAGGCGTATGTCCCTTTTCTCGGGGTCGAAAAAAAAGTCAGAACGCAGGCATTTGTACGACTGCCCGCGGGGAATTTAAATCGAGGGCCCGGGGTCCATTCCTAACCAAAAGGACCCTCATATATAACATACCCACAAAACCACACCACAAAACACCCATTATAAAATATATATATATATATATATATAGTATATAAATTTTATACATATTTATATATTTTTAAAAAATACAATAAAAAATTTTGAATTATAAATATTTTAATATACAAAATACATATATATATTTTATATATAATATATAGTAATATAAAATATATATAATATATATATATATATATAATGTATATATTATGGGACCCTATAAAATATTAATATATATAATATATTATATATATATATTATAAAATATATAAATATAGAAAATTTTTAAAATATATATATGTATAATTTAAAAATGTGTTTTGTTTTGTGTTTGGGGTGTGTGTGTGTGTGTTAACTGCAAATTTTTTTGTTAAATTATATTATTTTAATCTGTATTTATTATATATTCAAATATACATAAAATTTCATACATTCATACATAAAAATATATATATATATTATATATTAAAATTATATATATATATATAATTTTCATATATATATTATTTATTATATAACACACACAAAAATTTTCATATGCACACACAAACCACAAAACACACCACCACAACCCCACACACACACCACAAAACACACAAAAACACACACACACACACACACACATATATATATATATATATTTTATATATATATATATATTTTATTATATATATATTTTATATATAATGTATATATATATAAAAATATATATTAATATAATATATATTATATATATATATATATATATACATATATATTATAATATATATATATATAAAATTATATATATATAGAAAAAAATATTTTTTTTTTTTATATATATTATATTATATATCTTTTATATAAAATTAATAATATATATAATAGATATATAATATTAAAATATATAAAATATACAATACATATACATTATATTTTCAACACACCCCCACATATAGATAGATAGATAGATCGATATACACAAATATGTATCTATCTGTGTGTGTGTTTTGATTGGGAGTTATATGTTGAATTATTTTATCTTTTTCCCTTTTTTTCCATATACTATATTTTTTCATGTTTTTTTTCTATTTTAAAGGGTATGATAATCATCATAAAAAAGAACCTTTGTGATAAATCCGTTTTTATCTTGATAACGAGTAATACGCAATCACCCTCATCATCATTATCACCATCAAATTTCCCTTTTCTTCCCCGGCCGGGTTCGCCAAAAATTTTTAAAAAAAAAAAAAATCCCAGGTTGTTTTTTTAGTTTTTTGGATCGAAGGGAATTTTATTAGTGTTTAAGTTTGCCGTAAAATACAAAAATTTACCGAAAAAATATTCCCTTTTTTATCTTTTTTTTATGCCCGCGGCGAAACATGCCCCTTTGAAAAAGGGAGTTGTTTGGGTTATGTTTATTATCATCAATTTATCATCATTTATATCAAATATCATCATTAATCATCATCATCATCATTTATCATCATCAAACCCCATCATCATCTCATCATCATAATCATCATCATCATCAAACAATCGTCATAATTATCCTTCTTATCATTATCATTATTTAATTCTTATGATAATAATAATAATAATAATAA
>NC_051397.1:2145916-2153416 GCF_015228065.2 Penaeus monodon
TCTCTCTCTCTCTCTCTCTTCTCTCTCTCTCTCTCTCTCTCTCTCTCTCTCTCTCTCTCTCTCTCTCTTCTCATCTATCTATCTATCTAACTATCTATCTCTACCCCTCTCTCTCTCAATCTATCTCTATCCCCCTCTCTCTCTATCATTCTATCTATCTATCTATCTCATCCCTTCTCTCTCTTCTCCTCCCCCTTTCTCTCTCTCTCTCTCTCTCTCTCTCTCTCTCTCTCTCTCTCTCTCTCTATCCCCCCCTTCTCTCTCTCTTCAACTATCTATCTGTCTATCTATTTATTTATCTATATATATCTATCTATCTCTATCCCCCTCTGTCTCTATCATTCTATCTATCTATCTCTAACCCCCCCCTCTCTCTCTCTCTCTCTCTTTCTCTCTCTCATTTATTTTTTCCCCTAAACTCTCCTTACCCTTTGTCAACAAAACCTAATATTTTCTGATGCAAAAAGTTTGAAGCCTAACTTAACTCAAAATAGATTTAACTTTCCCTTGTCCATTTCCCTGTTCTTCTGTTTCGGTAGTTTTCTCTCTCCTCCATTTCGGCAGAGAGATAGATTGGTAGGCGAAGGCAGATAGATAGGTAGATAGATGATAGACATGTAGACCTAGATAGATGGAGTGTGGAGTGCAAGATAGATAGATAAAGGTAGATAGACAGCTAGAATAAGTAGATAGATGTTAGGCATATATAACTAGAGAGACGGAGTGTGAAGTACAAGACAGATAGATAGATGAAAGTAGATAGATAGATATTAGATAGATGCTAGATAGAGTGTGAAGTACTAGAGAGATAGATAAATGACGGCAGATTGTAGCTAGATAAGTAGACAGATGATAGACGTATAGACCTAGATAGATTGATGAAGGTAGATAGGTAGCTAGATAGGTAGACAGAAGAACGGCATATAGAAATATAGATAGATGGAGTGTGAAGTGCAAAATAGATAGATAGATGAAGGTAGATAGGTAGATAAGTAGATAGACGATAGACAGAAAGACGTAGATAGATGGAGTGTAGCCTCCTTAGGGCTTTCGGGTGAAAGCTTTTGAAAGGGCAATGTGAGATCTATGAAAAAATCACTCGTTTTATTTTGGAAATTTTGGAGATAGGGAGAGAGAGAGGGGGAGGGAGGGAGGAGAGAGAGAGAGAGAGAGAGAGAGAGAGAGAGAGAGAGAGAGAGAGAGAGAGAGAGAGAGAGAGAGAGAGAGAGAGAGAGAGAGAGAGAGAGAGAAGGAAAGAAAGAGAGAAAGTGCAAAGATTTTAATTTCAATAGAACGATCAACATATTCCTCCTAGAATATACTAAAAGCATTTCCATTATCTACTGCATTTTTATTTCGTGTATATGAATCGTCATGAATTTCAATAACTTTAACCAAAAAATCCGGCACCTTTTCATGACTTGTTTTTCTTAGCTTTCGAAAGTACTTTGGAAGATCTACTTACTCTTGAAAAAGAAGTGAATCGTTTATAAGGAAGAGAAGAGAAACAATAACATGAATTTATTCTCATATTTGATCAGCTTTTATTACAGGATTTATAGACCCGTTTGGGAAATCAGCGGGTTTAGGAGTTTGACGCCACGAAGATGAAAATACCGGGTGTTAAGGGGTCATCTATATATTTCTATTTTCTTGATCAGTTTCACAACCGTACATATAGTACCCCCCCCCCCGCGGGTGTTAAGGGGTCATCTATATATATTTTTTTCTTAATCAGTTTCACAAGCGTACATATAGTACCCCCCCCCCCCCGCGGGTGTTAAGGGGTCATCTATATATATTTTTTCTTAATCATTTTCACAAGCGTACAAATAGTACCCCGCCCCCTCCCCCCGAGAGATAAAAATGACGACCTCTTATCACAGGATCTCCATTTCGAACTGGGTCGTCATTTTTATGAATCCAGAGTACGCCAGAGTATAACGCCCCCTGCCCAACCCCCCACCCCCTACCCCACCCCCAACGCTCATGAAAATTATGAAAAAAAAAAAATAATGGCCCATAACAAAAAATATTAATAAAAGTCTCAGAAATATTTTATTTCTATTTGTCGATGTGCTTGATGTATCAATATATGTTATATATATAAATACAGTTTCATTTGTCCTTTTAATTTTGGTCCCATCGATTCCAAGAAAATAAAAGGAAGAGAAAAAGAAACACTTTAAAAGAGAGAGAGAGAGAGAGAGAGAGAGAGAGAGAGAGAGAGAGAGAGAGAGAGAGAGAGAGAGAGAGAGAGAGAGAGAGATGAAAAAGAGAGAGAGAAAGAAATAAAGAGATGAAACAGAGGGAGAAATAAAAAAAAAAGAGATAGAGAAAGAAACAAACAAAGAGAAAAGGAGAGAAGGCAAAGAAAAAAGAAGAAGAAAGAAAGAAAGAGAAAAATAAACCTCACCTAAAAGAAAGAAAGAAGGAAACTAAAAGAAAAAAAAAAAAACTTTTTAGATATCATCCCGCTGAGGACTTAAACCCACCCCCAAAAAAAACTTTCCTTCTGTCGCTGTCAGGTAGTTATCTCGCGTCGGGTCGAGATAGTGTACTTCGGAAATTCAGTTCATGGAGGGCAGACAGGGAAGGGGGGGGGGTCTGTCTGTCTTTCTCTTCCTCTCGCTGATTGGCTGTTGCTCTTTTTTCTGTGTCTTTCTCTCTTCGTCTGTATGTATTTTTTTTTTACTTTGTTTGTCTGGTTGTGTTTGTCTGTATGCTTTTTCTGTGTTTTTTTTTCTCTTTTTCTGCGTCTGTGTCTGTCTGTCTGTTTGTCTCCCTATCTCTCTCTATCTATCTGTCTATCTATCTATCTATCTATCTATCTATCTATCTATCTATCTATCTATCTAGCAATTTTGTTGATGGATACAATTTGAAAATAACATCGTTTTACATCAAACACAACCCGCCTAATTTTCGCCTTTCGTTCACACATTTCGGAGATAATTGATAGAGCATAAAAGGAAAGAGAGAGAAAAAAGAGAAAGTGAGAGAGAGAGAAATTAAATAACTTCCAACTTTGTCTCTCCTTCTCGTTCCCCAATTTCTTTCTTTCCTCCCCTCTTCCTCTTTATCATTCTCCCTTTTCTTTGTTTTCCAATTCGTTCTTCCGCATTGCAATTTCCCGCTCCATTGCACACCACACACTTCCACACACTAAATCCTTTCCTAATATGGTATTCTGGTTTCGATCTTTGTTTGGGCATGTCAGTTGGCAAGACAAAAGGGTTTTCTACCCCGAGTAATTTAATTAAGTTTATGTTCTGCAAAAGGAAATTATCTAATTCGTTTGGACTCGACACTTTATTGGTATTTAGAAATTCGGACATTCCTAAAACCTTATTCTGGCCTTACAAATACACACACACACACACACACACACACACACACACACACACACACACACACACACACAACACACACACACACACACACACACACACACACACACACAACAATATATATATATATATATGATATATATATTAATATATATATATATATATATATATGTATATATGTATGTATATATATATATATATATATATATGTATGTATAATTATATATATATATATATATATATATATATACATATATATATATATATATATATATTATATATATATATTTTTTTTATTAGTTTTGTTCTTCGGAAATTCCTAAAACCTTACTCTGCCCTTACGAGTCTAAATATATATATATATATATATATATATATATATATATATTATATATATATATATATATATATATATATAATTAAAATACGTTAAAATCCTGTAGAAATCAAACTTTTCTTTCTCTTTCTTTCGTTTCGCTAATATAAAATGTATCTGATCCGTTGGGATTGGACACTTTATTGGCATTTAGATATTCGGAATACTCTTAAAACTTTATTCTGGCTTTACCAATCTAATATATAAAAATACAAACATATCACACAGATCAAAAAAAGACAGAAAGATAAAAAAAAATGTAAACTAACACAACGATGTAATTGTTCTAAAAAAAAAAAGGAGATATGATTTCCGATGGCAGTGAAGGACCTAATTAACATAATCTCGCAAAGTAATCTCTGTACTTACGGAAATGACGAATGAGAGAGTGATCGTACGAGGAAAGGAAGCGCTTGACATGCGTTCAGTTAGGACAAAGCGGTAATGAAGTCCTGTTGAAAAGATCAACAAGACATTGTTTCGATAGTATAAGCAGATAGATAGATAGATAGATAAGTAGTTAGATAGATGAATGAATAGATAGATAAATGGATAGATGAATGGATATATAGATGAATGGATAGACAGATGGATAGACATAGATAGATGGATGGAGATAAAAAAAGATGGATAAACTTGGTTAAGTTAAGAGGAAGACATGATAGATAGATAGATAGATAAATAGATAGATAGATGAGTGGATAGAGAGATGGATAGACATGATAGATAAGCAGATGGATGGATGGATAAACATGAAAAGACATAGATAAGTAGATTAGTAGATGGATGGATGGATAGACAGATAATCTTGGATAGATAGATAAGTCGATAGGTAGAAGGATGGATAGATAGATGGATAAATACATAGATGGATAGATAGGTAGATAGGTAAGTAGAACAAGAGAGAGTAGAGTGATTGAGTGTGTGTGTGTGTGTCTGAAAGAGAGAGAGAGAGAGAGAGAGAGAGAGAGAGAGAGAGAGAGAGAGAGAGAGAGAGAGAGAGAGAGAGAGAGAGAGAGAGAGAGAGAGAGAGAGACGACAAATTAACAAGGAGATCGAGAGTTAGAAGACAGATATATAGATAGAGAAAGAGAGAAAAAAAATCATCGTTGTTTCATTCCATAAAAATATGATATATTTCATTCGATAAAATAATGACTTTTCTTGGTAAATAAAAATATAGAGAGAAAATGAGAAAGACAGCAAGAAAGGGAGAGAGAATAGAAAAGTAATGAACATGCACACACACACACACACACACAAAGGTAAACTTGTAAATACACATAAATCAGGTAGTTTACGACTTCCAGTTCACGAAGGTTGTGAAAAAAAAAAAAAAAAAAAAACATGACTATCCTTCGTGTAATCTTTCTTCTGCTGAGATATTGTCCCTGGGAACTGCTGGGTGATTAATGAGTTTATTTTAGGCTTAGTCATTCCCTAGTTTCTTTTATTTTAATTCTTCATTAATATAAAATTGTTAAAAAAGGAAGGAAGGAAGAAAGAAAAAAGAGAGAAATATGGGATGTAAAAAATGGTGGACATGCAAATCAGAATGTGTGATGACAGCTTAAGACTATCATTATTTAGAAAAGGTTAAGATATTTAAAGATTAACTCGCAGACAAGAAGCCTTACTTAATGAAATGAGAGTAAGTGAATTAATCAACGGTCTGAGCCATCCCTGATCTCACCATTATATATTAAGGAGGAACGATTTCGGAGTGCAATTGCAAGGGAAAGTGTTAATTCTGTACAATTTGTTCTAAAGGGCCGCTCATTTGTCTGTCAGTCTGTCTTTTAAGAAATCTTCCTACTTATAAATCTAAAAAAAGTGTATGTCAGTTTGTTTGACCTTAAGCTGTTGATTTGTAATTAAACGTCACATGATATGAATTAGAAAAATAATGTAAAGGTTACGAAATTAAAATGGATAATATGGAGGATATCTGAATATCATTTCAAATTTAAGTGTGGGCGTAGGTTCATTTGAATACAAAGGCATGTCATGGAAACCTCATTCTGGCTTTAATAATCTACATTTATCAGTAAAATACGGACTTAGCACTTGGAATGAGCTAACCTGAAACGATGGACAAAGTCAGGAAGATAAAATGGATAAACTAATGTAACATTGTAGTTGTTTGTAAAGAATTGGGTGATTTAACTTCCGTTAATAGCGAAGGAAGCCAATTAACGTAATCTTACAAGGAAATCTCCGTGCTTACGGGAACGGCTAGCGAAAGAGTGATCTTAACTCAAGCAATTATAGCTCGTTAAGGCAGAAGGAAGAGAGATATATTGAGGAAGAGGATCGAGCTTAATTTTCTTTTAACAAGAAAAGTATTAATTCGTTTTTCTGTCTGGTTCTGAATACTATATATTACGTGCTTCCTTGAATGTGACTGTATAAAACATGCTTCTCGTGATGTGACTGCACTGCTCTGCTTGTTGAGCAGACCTCTTGAAATGTCACTAGAGGAGTAACTGTACATAGCAGACTTTTCAAAATATAATTATACTTTACTGTTTATAAAGTGTCACTTGTGTACTGTTTATAATGTCTCAGTTGTGCATAGCTATATGTCCGTTTGTGTATATGTGACTGTATGCAACATACATCTTAAACCTTGACTGTATGCACTATATCTCTGTTCTGATTACAAGATTCATCGGTCTCATTTCAGTGTTACCATGACAACGTTAAGTAGAGTGGGACCTCATTAGTATCTGTTAAAGGCTGAATTATTGCCCAATAGTGGAAAACGAGATAATGATCTCTGCAGCATCTCTTATGCAAAGCATAGGCTGTTTTTTTTTTTATTGTACGTACCTGGATGATTATGCTCGTTTTCCGTAACACACACACACAAACACACACACACACACACACTATACACAGACACTACACACACACCTCAGACCCCCCCCACAAAACAAAATACTACAATAAAAAACACACACAAAAAAACAAATAAATAAAAAACAATAACAAACAATAAGAATATAAATCTGTACAAAACAATTCATGACATAAAAATAAATAACAATAAAAAATAAATAATAATAAACTGGTTTTTCTTAAAGCGTACACACAACACTTTGGTCTTCCTGGCCTGGCTTCTGGGAAACGTGACCTTGCCAAAACAAAGATACTTTCACTCTTCCTCTCCTCTATTATCTGTTTTCCCTTCTTCTTCCTTCTATTTTTTATGTTTGTTCCATTTTTTTTCTTCTTTTCATATTCTTTATTCTTCTTTCTTTCTTTTTTGTTTTTTTTTTCTCATTCTTATTCTTATTCATTTCTTTTTTTCTTCTTATTCTTTTCTTTTTTTCTTATTTTTTTTCTTCTTTCTCCAATTCTCATTCTAATCCTTTAATTTTTCTTCTTCGTCTTTTTTTTTTTTTCTTCCTCTTTTTCTTCTCTCTTCGCTTTTATTTATTCTTTCATTTTCATTCTAATTATTTTTTCTTCTTCTTCTTTTCCTGTGTCTTCTTCTTTCCCCCCCTTTTCTTCTCTCTCTTTTTTCATTCTTATTCTCATTCGCTTTTTTTATCTTTTTTTTTCCAGTAACGTGGTTCTTAATATCTTTTTAAGATCCGTTTCCCGTTTCAAGGTTTCGAAATATGTGATTCGAATCTAATTTCATGCGTTTAAAAAGAAGAATTTATGACGCAGATGAATGTACTTGCTTTGCGTTTCACAGAAAAAAAATGAAAATAATAATAATAATAAAAGGAAACTAAAGGAAAATAGGGGAAAAAATATATATAA
>NC_051397.1:2168416-2175916 GCF_015228065.2 Penaeus monodon
AGAGGGGAAGAGAGAGAGTGAGAGAGGGGAGAGGGGGAGAGGGGAGAGAGAGAGGGGGAGAGAGAAAAGAGAGAGGGGGGAGGACGGAAGAAAAATAGAGAGGGGAAAAGGGGAGAGAGGGAGAGAGACATAGAGAGAGAGAGAGAGGGGGGGGAAAGGAGAGAAAAGGAGGAGAGAGACAGAGAGGAGGGAGAGAGAGGAGAGAAAGAAAAAGAGGGGGGGAAAAAAAGGAAGGGGGGAGAAGAGAGAAGAAAAAGAGGGGGGGAAGAGAGAGAGAGAGAGGGGAAGGGGAAGGGGAAGGGGAAGGGGGAGAGAGAGGGAAACAGGAGGAGAGAGAGAGAGAGGGAGGGAAGAGAGAGGAGAGAGAGGGAGGGGGGAGAGAGAAAAGAGAGAAAAAAAAGGGAGGGGAGAAAGAGAGAGAGTAGAGAGGGGGAACCCGGGGAAAAAAGGGGAGGAGAGAGAAGGGGGGGGAGAGAGAGAGAGAGAGGGGAAAGAGGGGAGAGGGGAAAAAGGGGGAGGAGGGGAGAGAAAAAGAAGAGAGAGGGAGGAGATGGAGAGGGGAACAAAGGGAGAGGGAGAAAAGGAGAGAGAGAGAGGAAGAAGGCCCCGGAGAGAGAGAGGGGAGAGCGAGGAGAGGAGAGAAGAGGGGGGCCCCGAGGGGGGAGAGAGGGAAAAGGAGAGAGAGAGAGGGGAGAGGGGGGAGGTGGAGAGATTGGAAAGAGAGGGGAAGAGAGAGAGGGAGAGGGGAGAGAAAAACCCAAGGGAGGAGGAGAGAAATGAGAGGGGGGAGAGAGGAGAGGGGAGGGGGAGAGGGGAGGGGAAAAGGGGGGGGGGGGGGAGGGGGGGGAGAGAAAGCCGAGAGAGAGGGGAAAAAGGGGGGAGGGGGAGAGGGGGGGAGAGGAGGGGGATGAGGAGAGGACGGGGAAAAGGGGACGAGAGGAGAGAGAGGAAGGGGAGAGGGGGGGAAAGAGAGAGAGAGAGAGAGAGAGGGAAGAGGCGGGGAGAGGGGGGAGGGGGAGAGGGAAGGGGGAAAGGGAAAAGGGAGAGAGGAAAGAGGGGAGGAGAGAGAAAAAAAGGAGGGGGGCGGGGAAGGGGGAAGGGGGGGGGAGAAAAAGAGAGGAGAGAGAGAGGGAGGAGAGGGGGGGGAGGGAGGGGGATTTAGGGGGAAGAGAGAGAGCAGGAAAAGAGGGAGGGGAGGGAGGGGAGAGAGGAGAGAAGGGGGAGGGGAGAGGAGAGAGGAGAGGGAGAGGGAGAGGAGTAAGAGGGGAGGGGAGAAGGGGGGGGTGAGGGGAAGAGAGGAGAGGGGGAGGGAGGGACGGAGAGAGGGGATGGAGAGAGAAAAGAGGGGAGAGAGAGGTCAAATTTCCAAAGCCCAAAGTCAAAACACTTTTTTCCTTTTAAATTACAAGGGTTTTTCTTTTACATAAATACATTATTTTTAAAATCGTGTTTTTAAGAGGTTTTTCTTTTTTTTCTTTTTAAAATTTTAAAAGATGCTGTTAATGTCCTTTTTATATTATCTGGTACCCTTTTTTCCATATTTTGGGCCCAGAAATTTCCATTTGAGTCCCCCTGTATAGGTATTCTTTTTCCCCCTTAACAAAAAGGGAATTTTACTTGACTTTTGTCGGGGAACCCCCCTGATGTGTTCCCTAGGGTTTTGGTAAAGGCATTTTAACCCCATTTTGGATAATTCCCATGAAGTTTTTGAAATGAAAAAACCCCATGTGTATAGTTGTTTTAGAATTAAATTTTAACCTTTTAAATTTTTTTTTATGTGGGGTGATGTGACCCAATTTTAAATGATATTACCTAGGAAGCAAATTTTGTAATTTTTGCACTTTTTGCATCGGGGTCTTTGGGCCGTTTCCCCAAAATGTTTTGAACAATAGTTAACTATGCTTAGGGGAAAGGGGTTTTTGGCAAAAACCATGATTTAGTTTCATTTAGTGATTTGATTTCTTATGTGTTTAAGATATATCAGGGTACCCACCCCCTTCCCGTGGATTTGTCAAAGGGGGCTCAAATGTCAGAAGTGTCCCAAGGGTACTCCTTTTGATATTAAATGAAAATGGGTCGGTTTAAAAAATAGAGCACCTTCAAATTCTATGATTTTGGGATTGGGGAAAATTTTTTATGTTCTGCCGGAAATACCTATGAATATACATGAGTTTTTTTTGGGGGTTTGTTTAAAGGGCCCTTTTTGTCAAAATATAATTTTGCTTTTGTAAGAGTATGTTGGGTTTTTTATTAACCCTGTTTAAGTTTTTTACTGAGTAATATGAAAAAAATGTGAATCATCGGGCCCCCTTTTTGCCCCTAAAAGGGCAGTTAGGGCTATTTTTTGAAAAAAATCATTTATGAAAATTTTTTAAATAGGATCGGGCCTAAAAAAGAGCCCTTTCGGAACACCCAAAAAGGGACTTTTTGCTTTGATGGGCATATCATTATTGATTTTTACCAAAATTTGGGTTTCCCGGGATCTAATAACTTTTAAACCAAAAAAGGGATCAATTTTTGATTTTCTAATTTGTTAAGGAGAATATCATTTGGGTTTACACATCAAAAAACCTTTTTGAAAGGTTGCATAAGTGAGCAAATTTTCCGATTTTTGTCATGTTATTATAAATTTTTTCAGAATTTGCAGTTTAAAACTGTTTTAGTAGAAACCTATTTCTAAAACCATGTTGGTTTTAGATAATAAGTCTTGGGCCCCCCAAAGGGAAAATCGGGCATTGGGTTTTTAAAATTTTTTAAAAAATTTTTGGAAAAAATAGGGGGGTTAATTGTAATATGGGGGATAATTTTTGACGTCGCTATATCCCCCCATTTGAAAATTGGTTTTTACTATACCAAAGTTTTCCCAAAACGGGCGGAAAAAAAAAACCATTTAAAAAGAGAGGTGTAATAATGAACCCTCAGATAATGTACAGTTTCAGGTTAGACTATCTCTGATAAAAAGGCAAAGAATGCCTTGCCCCACAGCCCTTGTTTGGGGAAGATTTTTTTATTTTTAAGATGATTGTTTTTTATTTTCATGGTTGTGGTCTGAAAAAAAAGGTTTTAAGCCCTTTCCCCATCTATTTTTGTTGGAAAATTTGAAAACAATGTTTGTCATAAATTAGTTTTCCCCAATTTTTAAAGAAGAAGAGAGGGGAGAGAGAGAAAAGGGGGGGAAAAGGGGAGATAGAAGGGGAAAAGAAAGAGAGGAGAGAGAGGGGAGAGAGAGGGGCAAAGGGGGGTTGAGAGAGAGGGAGGGAGAGAGAGGGGGAGGGGGGGAGAGAGGGGGAGAGAGAGAGAAGGGGGGGAGGGGAGAGAAAGAGAGAGAGAGAGAGAGAAGGGGAGGGGAGAGAGAGAAAAGAGGGAGGGGGGAGAGAGAAGGAGAGAGAGAAGGGGAGAGAGAAAGAGGGAGGGGAGAGAGAGAGTAGAGAGGAAAAGAGAGAGAGAGAGAGAGAAAGGGGAGAAAGGGACGAGAGGGAAAAGAGAGAAGGGGGGGGAAGAGAGAGAGAGAAAGAGGGGGAGGAGAGAGGGGAGAAAGGGGGGGGGGAGGGAGAGGGCGGGGGAGAGGGGGAGAGAGAGAGAAAAGGAGAGAGAGAAAAAAGGGGGGGAGAGAGAGATGGAGAGAGAGAGAAGAAAGGGGGGAGAGAGAGAGAGGGGAAGAGGGGGGGAGAGAAAAGAAAAAGGGAAAGGAAAAGATGAGAGGGGGAGAGGAGGAGAAAAAAGAGACGAAAGAGAGAGGAGAGGAAAAGGGGGGGACAGAGGGGGAGAGGGGAGGGGGAGAGAGAGAGAAGAGGGGGGAGAGAAATGGGGGAGAAGGAGGGGAAAAAGAGAGAGAAAGGAGGGAGAGAGAGAGGAATTTGGGGGGAGAAGAGAGAGGAAAAAGGGGAGAAAGGGGGGAGAAGAGAGATTTTTGGGGGAGAGAGAGAGGGTTTAGGGAGAGAGAGAGAAAGAGGGGAAGGAGAGAGAGAGGGGAGTAGGAGGGGAAAAAAGAGAGAAGAGAGGGGAGGACGAGGAGGAGAGAGAAGAGACGAAAAGAGGGAGAGAGGGGAGAAAGAGGGAGAGAGAGGGGAGGAGAGAGAAGAGGGAGAGGGAGGGAGAGAGAGAGGGGAGAGGGGATGATGAGAGAGAGAGAGGAAAAAGGGAGAGAGGGAGAGGGGAGGAGAGAGGGGGGAGAGAGAGAGAGTAAAGGGGAGGGGGGAGAGGGGAGGAGAGGGGGAGAGAGAGAGAGAGAGAGAGAGAGAGAGAGAGAGGGAGAGAGAGGAGCGAGATAGAAGAGCGAGAGAGAGAGAGAATAGAGAGAGAGAGGGGAGGGGGAGAGAGAGAGAGAGGGGGAGAGAGGGGGAGAGAGAGAGAGAAAAGAGAAAAGGGGGAGAGAGGGGAGAGAGAGGGGAAACGAGAGAGAGAAAAGGGGAGAGAGAGAGAGAGAGAGAGAGAGGAGAGAGAGAGGGAAAAGGGGGAGAGAAAGATGAGGGGGGGGAAAGAGAGAGAGGCGAGAGGAGGGAGAGAGAGAAGGGGGAGGGAGGGGAGAGATGGGGAGAGAGAAGAGGGGGGAAAAGAGAGACGAGAGGAGAGAGAGAGAGGAGGACCGAAGAGAGAGAAAGGGGAGAAAGAGAGAGGAAAAAGGGGCGAAGGGAAAGGGGGGGAGGGGAAAAAGGGGGGAGAAAAGGGAGAAGGGGGAGAGAGGAGAGAGAAGAGGGAGAGAAAGAGAAAAAGAGGGAGAAAAGGGAAAAAGGGAAAAAATAGAGGGGGAGATAGATTTATTTGAAGATAGATAGAGAGGGGAGAGGGGAAAATCGGGGGAGAGAAAGAGAGAGAGAAGAGAGATTTAGGGGAGAGAAAAGAGGAAAAGGGGGGAGAGGGGGAGATAGAGAGAGGGGAGAGGGGAAGAGAAGGGGGAAAAGAGAGAGAGAGGGAGGAGAGGAGGAGAGGAGAAAGAGGGGAGAGGAGAGGAGAGAGAGGGGGGAGAAAAAGAGGGGGAGAAATTGGGGGAGGGGAGGGGGGGGGGGGGACGAGGGAGAGGGGGGGGAGAGGGGGAAAAGAGGAGAGAGAGATTGGGGGAGAGAGAGGAAAAGAAAGATACGAGAGAGGGGGAGAGAGGGGGGGGGGGGAGAAAGGAGGGAGAAAGAGAGAGAGAAAAAAGAGAAAAGGAGGGGAGAAAGAGGGGTGAGGAAGAGAGAGGGGAGAGGGAGAGGGGGAAAAGAGATTGGGAGAGGGGAAAAAAGAAAAGAGGGGGGGGAGAGGGGAAGAGAGAGAGAGGGGGGAGAGAAAAGGAGGAGAGGGGGAGAAAAGAGAGCGAGGGAGAGAAGAGAGAGGGGGGAAGGAAGAGAGAGAGGAAGGGTAAGGGAAAAAGGGGAGAGAGAGGGGAGAGGGGGAGAGAGAGAAAAAGGGGACGAGAGGAAAAGACCCAGGGGGGAGAGAGGAGAGGGAGAGAGGAAAAGGGGAGAGAAGGGGGGAGAGAGAGAGAAGGGGGGGAGAGGGGAGAGGAGAGGAGAGAGAGAGAGGAAAAAGAGAAGGAGAAGAGAGAGAAGAGAAAGCGAAAAAGAGAAGAGAGAGAGAGGAAGGAAGGGGAAAAAGGGGAGAGAGAGAGAAAGAGAGGGGAGAGAGAGAGAGGGAAAGAAAAAGAAGAAGAGGGGAAAAAGAAAAAAGAAAGAGAAGAGGGTTTTTTTAAAACCTAGGGTTGGAAGGAATTGGGGGAAAGAGGGAAAACCCGAGAAACCAAAATACAAAAAAAAAAATAAAATAAAAAATAAAAGAAAAAAAAATAATAAAAAAAAAAAGGGGGGTAAAATAAAAAAAATAAAAAAGGGGAATAAAATAAAGGAGAAAGAAAAAAAAGGAAAAAAAAAAGAGAAAAATTGAAAAAGAAAAGACAAAATTAAGGAAAACCGGTTCCCCGGAAAATTGAAAGGGTTTTTTTTCCCAAAATTCAAAAGACCCTTTGTAAAAAAGGGAAGAGGAGAACAAAACAAAAAAACAACAGGAAGGGGAAAAGAAAAAAAAAAAAAAAACCCCCGGGGAAAAAAATTTTCCCCCAAAAGGAAAAAAAAAAAAAAAAAAAAAAAAAGGGGAAAATAAAAATAAATAAAAAAAAAAAAAAAGAAAAAAGAAGAACAAAAAAAGGGGAAAAAAACGAAAAGGGGGGAAAAAAACCAAATAGGTAAAAGGAAAAAAAAGAAAAAAAAAGGGGGGAAGGCCGGGGGGGGAAAAAAGGGAAGGGAATACGAGGGGACCAAAAAAAGAACCACTTTCCGGGGGGGTGGGGAATTTTGGGGAGAGAGGGGGGGGTTGGGGGGAAAAAAGGGGGGGGGAGCGGGGGGAAGGGGCGGGAAAAGGGTCGGGGGAAAAAAAAGGACGTTTAGGAAAAAAAAGAGGGGGTGGAAAAAATTTTTGAAAAGAAATTATTTTTCTTCTCCCTTTGTTTTTTTTTTTATTTTTTTTTATTTTTCCCGCCATTTCTTCCTCTCCTCTTTCTCTCCCTTTCTCTCTCCCCCTTCTTTTTTTTTTTTTTTTAATTTTTTTTTTTTTTTTTAATTTATTAAAACTAAAAAATTTACCTTATTTTTAAAAAAATGTTTAAAAAACAAAAAAATTAAAAATTAGGGAACTTATTTAAAATTTTTTTATTTTTTTTTTCCTTAAAATTTTTTTAAATTTTAAATTTTTTAACATTTTTTACAAAAATTTTTTTTTTTTATGAAAAAAGGGGAAAAGGGAAATTTGGGCCCTTAAACTTTTCCCCCAATTTTTTCCAAACCCAAGAAAAATTTAAAAAAAAATTACCAAAATTATTTTAATTTTAAAATTTTTCCCCTACAAATACCCCCCCCCCCCAAAAAAAAAACCCAAAAAAATTTTTAAAATTTAAAAAAAATAAAAATTTTTTAAAATTTTTTTACAGCTATACAGATTTTTTTCGGTGGCTGATCAGGGCCTTTTATAAAAAATAAATAAAAAATAATAGTAATAAAAAAATATTAATAATAATTAATAGATAGATAAATAAATAAATGAATAAATAAGAATGAAAAATAATGAATTGATAAATACAATATTTCACAAACAAATCATGTTTCCTTGTATATTTTATCCATCTCTTTATCTTCCTTTTGATAATGCCTGTACTTTCAGAATGAGAGCAGAAAAGTTTTTGAACAAAAGAAGATTTCGTGGAGTACCTTTTGTACGAAGCAAATGCAGAGAATCTAGTCAATAAACAATCTTCTAAAACATAATTCAGATATTTTTTTTTCTATCTCCTTTGTAAACATCTTTCTTATAGATAAACAAGGCCAGTAGCTGAATCAATACTTTTACCAATACTTTTAACGTACATTTTTTTTTTTTTTTTTAATGCCTTGTCTTACATTTTATTTGGATAATCATCAACATCGGTTTTTTGTTCTTGTTTTTATCGTATTTATATAAAAATTAGATTGTTTCTCTCTTCTTTTCTCTTTCTCACCCCCTTTCTTTCTCTCTCGTTCTATCTGTCTCTCTTTC
>NC_051397.1:2195916-2200916 GCF_015228065.2 Penaeus monodon
GCATTATTGATATTATTATCATTATCATTATTATCATCATTACCATCCTCATTATCATTATCATTATTATTCGTTGGTCCAAAATATTTTTCTTCAAGGCTTCGCGACCCCCTGTTGACGCTCGACACACCGACTGGGAATCTCTGGTCTAGGGTGAGGACTGTGGTATTCGAAATCGAAGCCTCAGAATCGTTCTTCTTCGTCTTCTTCTTTTCTTTTTCTTCTTCTTTTTCTTCTTCTTTTTCTTCTTCTTCTTCTTCTTCTTCTTCTTCCAACCACCGGTGCAGACAATGAACATTTATGGAATCTGTTGTAAAATTCTGCACAGCATTGAATAGCATCCCAGGCCAAGGCAGATGTGTGTGTGTGTGTGTGTGTGCGTGTGTGTGTGTGTGAGTTAGTGTGTGAGTATGTGTGTGTTTGTGTGTGTGTGTGTGTGTGTGTGTGTGTGTGTGTGTGTGTGTGTGTGTGTGTGTGTGTGTGTGTGTGTGTGTGTGTGTGTGTGTGTGAGTTAGTGTATGTGTGTGTGTGTGTCAACTCTTCCCAAAACCAGAACTCGTGACGCGACGACACCCTCACGCAAAGAGAGAGCAGACTGCCCTTATCGCCAGCCGCTGCCCTTGCCTTGGAAGAGGCAGGAAGCGTCTTGAACAATGCAAAGGATTCGGGGAGATTCGAGAAATCGTTTATTCAGCGCCGCCGTCTTCGAAATCATTTGGCCGAGGAGAGCATTCTTCCGAGGGGCAATGGCCAGGAGACAAAAGCCGTCGTGACCATTGGCCGAGGAGAGCATTCTTCCGAGGTGCGATGGCCAGGAACAAAGGCCGTCGTGGCCATTGGCCGAGGGAAATAATGCCGAGGCGACTTCGAAATCAGAGAGCCTTAAGGTTCAAGATCCTCGATTCAACTCCCGAGGTGAGTTTTATGGCCTGTGGGGGTTTAAGGACGTGCGTGCAAGCAGACATGCAAGCGCGGAGGAATAGACACACAATTACTTGCATACGCATACATGGACACACATATACCCATAAACACACGCATACACACACACACACACACACACACACACACAACACACACACACACACACACACACACACCCCACACACACATATATATGTATATGTTTTATATATATATATTATATATATATATATAATATATATATATATATATATATATATATATATACACATATATACACACATACCGACACATACGTACACACAGAGAGAAGAGAAGACATAGATATATATAGAGAGAGAATAAAAGAGACAGAGAGTGACAGAGAAAATAAAGAAGAGACAGAGAGAGATAGAGAGCAGAGAGAAACAGAAAGAGACAGAGAAAGAGACAAAAACGAACAGACAGCCAAAAAAAAAAAAAAAAAAAAAAAATAATAATAATAAAATAATAAAAGTAACGATAACAGTAATAATAATGATAATAATAATAATAATAATAATAATAATAATAATAATAATAATGATAACAATAACAATAATAATAATAATAATAATAGTAATAATAATAATAATGATAATAATAATAATAATAATAATAATAGTAATAATAATAACAAACAGACAGAGAGAGAAAAAAAAAGAGAAAGAGCAACAGACCCACACAACCACACAGACAAACACAGAATACGTTCCCAGGCAGTAACTCAAAGGAACCGCCGGTATGAAGGGCATAAAAAACCCATAACATAAAGAGCAAGTGTTCTATTCAGCGTGAGATACTGTATGGAAATGGCTGTAATGGGAACGGATGATGGAAGAACAGAGAGATGGATGAGGGAGAGAAAGGCGGTAAATTGGGAAGAGGGGGAGGAAGGAAGGAGGGAGGAAGGAGGGAGGAAGGAGGGAGGAAGGAGGGAGGAAGGAGGAAGGAAGGGGAAGGAGGAGGGAGGAAGGAGGGAGGAAGGAGGGAGGAAGGAGGGAGGAAGGGGTGAAGAGGAGGGACGAAGGAGGGAGGAAGGAGGGAGGAAGGAGGGAGGAAGGAGGGAAGAAGGAGGTGAATAGGAGGGAGGAAGCAGGGAGGAAGGAGGGAGAAGGGGTGAAGAGGAGGGACGAAGGAGGGAAGGGAGGAAGGGGTGAATAGGAGGAAGGAAGCAGGGGGGGAAGGAGGGAGGAAGGGGTGAAGACGCGGGAGGGGTGAGGGAGGAAAGAGGGAGGAAGGAGGTGAAAGGGTTGACGAGGAAAGAGGGACGAAAGAAAAAGGATAGATGTGGAGAAAAAGGGAATTGAAGGAGATATGGTTAAAGAGAAAGAGAGAGAAATGTGTCTAAATGGGAATTATAAAGGAGAGGAGATAGGAATCGCGAGGAAGGAATATTAAATCGTTTTTCTTCCTAATTGTCAAAAAAAAATATACCTTATGAAATAATCATCGTCCTCGCGTTGGTTATGAAACGGTTATCCTCACCAAAAAAGAAAATGTAGAAAAGAGAGTGCAAGAAAAAGGAAAAGAGAAAGGAGATGAAGATGAAGAAGAGGAGGGAAAAGAAGTTAATAGTAATAATGATAATAATAATAATAATAATGATAATAATAATAATAATAATAATAATAAAATAATATAATAATAATAATAATAATAATAATAATAATAATAATAATAATGATAACAATGATAATACTAATAATAATAATAATAATAATGATAATAATAATATAATGAATAATAATAATAATAATAATAATAATAATAATAATAATAATAATAATAGTAAAAATAATAATAATAATAATAATAATATAATGATAATAATAATAACAACAACAACAAATAATAATAATAATAAGATAATAATGAAAATGACGAAGAATAAAAAGATAAGGAGTAAAAAAGGAAGAAGAGAGTTCCATTAACCGAAAGAAGGAATGAGAAGAGGAGAGGAAAGAACGAAGGAAGAGCGAAGTTAGGAAGGCAGAAAACTGCAGTAGAGGCAATAGTAGTAGTAGTAATAGTAGTGGTAGTAGTAATAGTAGTAGTTGTTGTAATAGTAGTAGTATTAATAGTAGTAATAGTAGTAGTAGCAGTAGTAATAATAGCAGTAGTAGTAGTAGTAGTAGTGATAGTAGTAGTAGTAGTAGTGATGGTAGTAGTAGTAGTAGTAATAGTGATAGTAGTAGTAGTAGTAGTAGTAGTGGTAGTAGTAATACTAGCAGTAGTAGTAGTAGTAGAAGTAGTAGCAGCAGCAGCAATAACAGTAATAGTAACAGTAAAGACAAAAACAAAAAAAACAACCACAGCAAGGGAAAAAAAATCATCCAGAATCCAATCGAAAACAAAAGAGCTTCTTCCCCTGATCGCATCTGAAGGCGAGGCAGGAGAGAGAAAGAACCCAGGTCTTGATTGTACCTGCGGGCGAAAAGAGGGGGAGGGGGGATCCTGTTGATATTGGCAAGGTAATTTCACTGGAGCGAGAGGTGTTTGTGAGATCGAGGTTGTTATGCATAGAGAGACAGAGTGACAGACGGGCGGACGGATAGATTATGATATATATGTATAGAAGGCGTTTATACATATGGTTAAATATATAGGTGGACGAAGAAACAGGGACGTAACAGGGATAAGAGGGAAATATAGACACACACTGGTATACAGCTGAACACAGGATAAATACACCGAATCAAGGGCATCTAACAGGCAAATAAACTTTTGCACAAAGAGAAGAGACAAAGACAAACAATATACATAAGTATACAAAAACAGAGGCACAAGGGAATTTAGTGAATATCTCCAGACTATTTAAGTTTAATGTAAGACTTTGCATTTTGTCTTCTTTGAATCTGTAGGATAATACTTTTTATCTCTCCGTCCTTTGTAACTAGTTCTTAGGGTGTGTATATCAAAATCATTTTAATTTTCACTGTGTAGGATTATTCGTTTTTCTTTTTTTTCTTTCTATCTCTCTCCTCTCTTGAAGCTTCTTTTCTCTCTCTTTTTTTAACTATCCCTTTCTCTATCTCTCTTTTTATTCCCATCCCTCCCCCTCTTTCCTTCTTTCTTTCTGTTTTCTCTCACTTTGAATGCTACCCACTCGTGTCTATTTTACCCTCGCAAGTCCAAAAGCAGAAAAAAATGTAATCATATCTCTGCATGTTTTCTAATTCCAGTGTGTTTATGGTATGTTCAACCACCACTCTGTACTATTCTCAAGTCAGACCCCCTTTTGATACAATGACATATATCGTAACAGGAATTGTAACCGCGTATCATATTTGTACTGGATATATATATACACATGTAGTCTCCATAAGCGCTTTAACTTGTCTGCAGATGTAACACGTGCTGGCATGAATAATTTTTACTGTGTTTGCCCAGCAGTTTCCTAACGATTTATATTTTCCATCCTTGTTAATACTGGCAAAATTTCAACGTCCTCTATTCATGTTCTGTGTTGTGTGCCGTCGTTTTGGCGTTGTGAATATCGAAGGTTTGATATATTACAATAGAGAGCTTTGCCTACCAGTGTTGGTTATCCAATCTTGTCTCATTTTAACATTGCATTTTTTTTCTTCATGGTAACGTTTTAAGATCCAAACCGAAACTAGTTCAAACTATCCAAGTCAATACAAATTATTATTATTTATTATTATTATTATTTTTTTTATACATCGGTGATTTTCATAAATTTATTTAATTCAATCGCCACGCTATTCAACCTTTTTTTCTTTCTGCTTCTCTCTATTTTCGTTTTTTTTTTTTTTCCTTCCAAATTTCAACAAATTTACCTCACAATAACAAAAATTTACACTCGATATTACACCGGGCTTCCCCTGATTCTATGGAAAATCGGTAAACTGCTTTTCCCACGCAAAGAGAATTCGCGTGGAAAGTTAGGATACAAATTTTGGGAAAGTCCACCAGTTATCACTTGTTTATTTGAGGTATTATTGTGCCCCTTTTTCTTAAATGTTCCTGCACTGGCTCCGTGCGCAGAGATCTAGGACTGGGGTAAATGGTTTCAAATACGTATTTGCCTATTA
>NC_051397.1:2223416-2228416 GCF_015228065.2 Penaeus monodon
AGCACACACAAACACAATATACTCTCCCCCTATCACACACACACAAAATTCCCCCCCCCCCTCTCCCCTCACCCTCCTTCCCTTGCTCCTCCCATCCCTTCATCCACCCTTCCTCCCCTCATCCACCCCCCCCCCTATTTTCCCGTCCCACCCCTCACCCACCCCTCCACACAATCCCTCCTCCCCCAAACAACCATCCAATGATTACGAAACTACCTCCGCAATAGGTGTTTTGTTCGAGCCAGGTGCAATTTTTATGCAAAGATAGGATGGGACGAGTCCCCCCTGCGGGCAGATCAGCTGTATCTCATCGGAGAGGGAGGGAAGGGGTAATGAAAGGGGGAAGGAAGGGGAGGAGAAGGGGAGAAGGGGAGGGGAAGGGGTAGAAAGGGAGGAGAAGGAGAAGAAGGGAAAGGGAAGGGGAGGAAGGGAAAGAGAAGGGATGGAAGAGAAAGGGGAAGGGGAGGAAGGGAAAGAGAAGGGATGGAAGAGAAAGGGGAAGGGTGGAAGAGAAAGGGGAGGGGTTGTGAAAGGGAGATAAGAAATAGGGGTAAAATGATGGTAAGGCAGGGAAGGGAAAGGGGGATAGGGGATGGGGAAGGGGAAGGGGGAGGGAAGGTGAAGTGAATAGAGAGGTGGGTAAAAATGAAGCCGAAGGGGGGGTGGGGGGTGAAAGAAGGGTAAAGGGAAGGGATAAGAATGTTAGGTATAGGTAAAAGGGAAAAGGAGAAGAAAATGAAAGGATAGGAAAGAGGGGATTGAAAGACGGCGAAGAAAGGGAAAAAAGGAGAGAAAAGAAGATACAAAAGATATATGAAAAAGAAGAAGAAGTAAAAAAAAAAACCCGCGAGGATGGAGTAGGCAGAAGACGAGTAGCAAAAAGTGTCGGAAGGAAGGAAGAAAAATGCGAAGAATTGAATGAATGTGTGAGTATGGAGGGGAAAGAGTAAGCGAGGTTAAAAGAGGGTAAAAGGAAGGGAAGGAATGAAGGGGAATTGAATGGTGGAAGACGTATTGCGAAGAAATAGATGAAGGGGAAATAGAGGAAGCTGTAGAAATGTAATTGCATTTTAGGGGAAAGAGGACGAGGGGAAGAGAGAGAGAGAGAGAGAGAGAGAGAGAGAGAGAGAGAGAGAGAGAGAGAGAGAGAGAGAGAGAAGAGAGAGAAGAGAGAGAGAGGAGAGAGGAGAGAGAGAGAGAGAGAGAGAGAGAGAGAGAGAGAGAGAGAGAGAGAGAGAGAGAGAGAGAGAGAGAGAGAGAGAGAGAGAGAGAAGGGGAAGAGAGAGGAAAGTGTGTAAGGGAAAGGAAAGGAAGGGGGGTGAAGGAGAATGGAGAGAGAGAGAGAGAGGAAAGAAGAATGGAGAACGAAAAAATGGAAAGGGTTAAAGGCATTTTAAAAAAAGAACTAAGATGGGGATAAGGAAAACTTGAAACACGAAAAATTAAGCAGATGAAAAGAAGGAAACTTTGAAAACGTGGAAATAGAGAGGACAGGAATGCAATAAAAAAAACAACGAAAAAATATGAGAAAGGAAAAAGAAGAAGAAAGCGGGAACAGAAAAAGGAAAAACGAGAAAAATAAAATCAGAAATAAAAAAGAAAAATTATTGCATAAGAATAAAACTGAATAAGGAAAAAACATAAAAGGAGAAGGAGAGAGAGAGGAATAAATGAAAAACAGAAAGAGTGAAAGAAAAGTGGGTTACGTAAATAGGAAATATGAGAAAAAAAGAAAAAAAAAAAAAAAAAAAAAAAAAAAAAAAAATAAAAAAAAAAGAAACTGAAACAAGAATCGAAAAGAGAAAAAGGGAAACGAAAGAATAAAAAAAAAATAATGAAAGAAGAACAAATGATAAACTAAAAGACGAGAAAGGAATAACGAGACAAGAATAAGGAAAGAAAAACGAAAGACAAAGAAAAACGAAAATCCTGAGAAGAAAAAAAAAGAGAATATGGTAATGAAGAGAGGGAGGAAGAGAAAGGAGAGAAAGGAGAGAAATAGATAAAACGAAAACATGTGGAATGTTGATTACAGTAATGAATGATTAATGTCGAAATACCATTACTAACCTGTAATTGACCTGTAATTATTGATATCAGTAAGATTGGTTACTGGTATTACGTCTACAACAACAAAGTAAATGAGTGAATATACTATAAACAAACAAACATATATCAACTCTCCTAAAAATATATATCTACATACATATATACATATAAATGTGTATAAACACACACACACACACACACACACACCTAACCACAAGATATATATTATATATATTATATTATATATATATATATTTATTATATATATATATATATATATATATATTATATATATATATATATCTGTGTGTGTGTGTGTGTGTGTGTGTGTGTGTGTGTGTGTGTGTGTGTGTGTGTGTGTGTGTGTGTATATATATATACTTATATATATACGTGTATATATATATATTATATATATATATATATATATATATATATATTAATATAATATATATATCTATATTATATATAATTATATTTATATACTATTATATATCTATATATATATATATATATATATACGTGTATGTATATATGTAATATATCATATTATCTATCTCATGTACTATATTATCTATACTTATATACTATATATTACTATTATGTATATAATATTCTATATATATATATATATATATATATATTGTCACAACTGCGAGATTACTCTGGACCTTCGCCGGTGTTTACCTCACTCCGAGCGGCGGGATTAGGTCCTTCCCGATTGGCTCGTACGCCTCGTGGGGAACGAGGGTATCGGGCCTATACATCGGCGCGGCGCATAGAAGGAGCACCAGCAAAAAATTCAGCAGTTGTCCCGTGACTTCTGACTTGTGTGCTCCCTTCCGCCATGTGACGTCGCCTGCTCCGCTGGATCCTCTCTCTCTCTCACACGCTCCTGATTGTACATATTTGGTTATGTGAAGTGTAATTTAGTGCCTTTAACAGTAAACCTTTCTGTATGTTTCCTCTGGTGTTTTTCCGTTGATCTTGACCGCTCTGATTCCCTTCGTCTTATTCATAAAGTCGAACCCTGACGTTGGCGACCTTGCCAGGATCAGACGGTCTGGAAAACGGCACCATGAGGAACTACGCTACATTCAGGAGCAGGAGAGGATCAGACGCGAGCAGCTGGCCCTGTACTACCGGAAACGGGAGATACAGAGGCAGCTGTCGGAAGAGCAGTGTCGCAGGAACCGCGAAGAGGACAGGCGTCGCTATGGAGGAACGTGGGTCCCCGCTTTTGGCCTTGCTCTGGCCCTCCTTATGCGAGGGAGTACGTCGTCCGGGAAACTCAAGTCCTGGGATTAGAACGCTGGCCAGAGGAGCGACTGACCACGGAGTCGCACCTGGACGCGATCCGTCTGTCCAAGGACCCGTCGCAGCGGGAAACTTGTCGGCAAGACGGACAGAAGCGTAGGAGACTCCCGGGGAACGGCCGTCGGAAGACGCAGGCGCGGTCGAGGAAGCCTGAGCCGACGGTGAAAACCACGCCAGCGACTGCACGTAAGTCGGAGGAGTTAGCCGCCGTTGCATGTCCGCTTGTACAACTGGTGGGTGCGGGATGTGCACCAGAACGACCAGTTGGCGTGGGATGCCCGCCCAAGGAGATGGTGAGCATCGGGCTGTCGGAAGGGCTACCTGCCGAAGTCGCACTGGATGAGTCGTCGCCTGCCCAGGACGCGCCGGATGAGTCGTCGCCTGCCCAGGACGCGCCGGATGAGTCGTCGCCTGCCCAGTACGCGCAGGAGAAATTGCCTGCCGAGAACACGCAGGAGAAGGAACTGGTGGGTGCTGGATATGCACCTGAACGACCAGATGGCGTGGGATGCCCGCCCGAGGAATTGGTGGGCATCGTACCACCGGATGATCTACATGCCGAGGACGCGCAGGAGGAGCTGCCTGCCGAGGACATGCCGGAGGAGCTGCCTGGAGTAGAGGGACTGGTGGAGGAGCAATGGTACACCAAGTCCGACCGAAGGCAGGACCGTGACCGTCGGGAGAGTGCGGGTGACGGAAGGGCAGGTCCTGGGGCCACATCACCGCTGGATGTAGGGTCTCGGTGTAGGCATCTCGCAGTTGTGGCTCTCTCAAAATAATCTCCAATTCTTGGAAGATTATTTTGAAGAAAGAAAGGAGATATGTCACAACTGCGAGATTACTCTGGACCTTCGCCAATGTTTACCTCACTCTGTGAGGCGGGATTAGGTCCTTCCCGATTGGCTCGTACGCCTCGTGGGGAACGAGGGTATCGGGCCTTTACAACGGCGCGGCGCATAAAAGGAGCACCTGCCAAAAATTCAGCAGTTCCCACGATCACACACACACACACACACACACACACACACACACACACACACACACACACACACACACACACACACACACACACACATATATATATATATATATATATATATATATATATATATATATATATATATATATATATATACCTATATATACATGTATCTTCTTCTTTTAACGGTAGGTTCATGTCTGAGCCGCCGTGGTCACAGCATGTTACTTAATTGTAGTTTTTCATGCTGTGATGCTCTTGGAGTGAGTACGTGGTAGGGTCCCCAGTTCCTTTCCACAGAGAGTGCCGGTGTTAACTTTTAGGTAATCATTCTCTCTATTTTATCCGGGCTTGGGACCAGCACTGACTTGGGCTGGCTTGGCCACCCAGTGGCTAGGTAGGCATTCGAGGTGAAGTTCCTTGCCCAAGGGACAACGCGCCGGCCGGTGACTCGAACTCAGATTGCCGTCGTGCCAGTCTTGAATCCGACGCTCTAACCATTCGGCCACCGCGGCCTTGACGATCATGGGCTTCCATGATTTTTCTTGGTAATTTAGAGCGGTGGTTTGCCATTGCCTTCCGGCCGTTTTTTTTTTCCCGGCACTGACTTGAGCTGGCTTGGCCACCCAGTGGCTAGGCAGGCAGTCGAGGTGAA
>NC_051397.1:2344975-2347475 GCF_015228065.2 Penaeus monodon
TCCCCTTCGCCGAGATGCTGTCGTTATAAAGCGTATATTAAACCCGAACTAATCAAGGTGATTCCCCGGAAGATAAGGCAGTATTGGGTTATCTCTGAACGGCGTTATGAAGGTGGCTGAAGACGAATAGCCAGGGTGAAAGAGGGTCGGAGAGAGTTAATTCAACTGGGGGGTTTCATACATTCATGGGCGGAGGTTGGCTGAGGTGTAGTCATTCTGGTTCAGTTTTGGTTTTGCTTTTTCGTTCGTTTTGTCTGCCCTCGCGTACTTTTCTTTTTTCTTCATCTGGCACTTTTTCTTGGGTAATCTCTCTCTCTCTCTCTCTCTCTCTCTCTCTCTCTCTCCCTCCTCTCTCTCTCTCTCTCTCTCTCTCTCTCTCTCTCTCTCTCTCTCTCTCTCTCTCTCTCTCTCTCTCTCTCTCTCACTTTCCTATTTTCACCCTCTCTTCCTACACCACAGTTCACCCACCTCTCATCCTCCAACTCCTTACTTAATCCCATCACCCTCACCCACTCACTCACGCATCCTCACCCATCCTTACCGCCTCCTCACCCCACCCTCTCTCACCCACCCCCACCCCCTGTCTCCCTACCTCCATCTAGCATTTTCCTCCACTAAAAAAAAAAAAAAAAAAAAAGTAATCTCCCCCCCTCTACTGCTTCCTTGCTTCCCTTCCTTCCAAGTTCCCAAAGAAAGCAAAACACGGCGGGCGTTCGGGTGCCACAAGGCTCGGGGACGGCAACAAAGGACCCATAACTCCCAGCTGGCTTGGTGTTTGGCCCTTCGCCTCCGCCGGCCGGAGTTCAGGCCGGCGAGATTATGCGTCTTTTTTTTTCAAGTGTGCTTTTCATGCTCCTTCTCTTAGCCTTTGCGTGTGTTTGTATGTGTGACAGTGTGTGTGTGTTTGTATTCATAGGTATGTGTATGCCCCCCACACACACACACACACACACACACACACACACACACACACACACACACACACACACACACACACACACACACACATATATATATATATATATATATAATATATATATATATATATATATATATATATATACATATATATATATATATATGCACACATATATATAGACAAGACAAGATACATGGAAAGCTATATATGTGCATAAAACATCTGCATGCCTCGGACACGCCCCTACACATTAATAACACCACGCATTAATGAAGAAAACAAATAAGTAAATAAGTAAGTAAATAAGTAAGTAAGCAAGTAAGTAAGTAATGAAGGTAGGAAGGAGATAAGTTAGTCATTACGTAAGTTAGTAAATTTTCTGAGCGCCTTTACCACAAACGCGTCTAACACGAGAAAACGTACTATATGATTGATTGCTAAATAGACGATAGACAGAGGCGATAGATAGAAAGTAGTTTTGATAGACAGATAGATAGATATAAAGTGGATAGGCCTAGGTGTGATGGATCCATAGAAAATAGACAGTCGTAATAGACAGCTGTTACAATGCCTTTTAAACTATAGATTTGTGATAAATAGAAAATAGATTAATAAGAAACAGACAGAAAGTAGATATGACATACGGATATATATAGATACAATGGGTAGATAGAAAAAAAATGATTTGAAAATAGACGCATCGCGAGTTCAACTTTCAGAAGGTGGATGTCATTCGACCGAGTGGACTAGAATTCAGTGGATGAGATATACCCTAGTATTTCCTATCTACCTCCCCCATTTTTGGGTTTTAAGGCTTTATTGGATATGTGCGTGTGTACACACACACACACTCATGTGTGTATGTACATATATATATATATATATATATATATAATATATATATATATATATATAATATATATATAATATATATACATACATATAAATATATATATATATATATAATATATATATATATATATATATATATATATATAATATATATGATATATATTTATGTATATACACACATATCCCTTCATAATCATAATTGTATACTATACATATATTATATATAATTATACTCACCACCATGATATATCACGTAAAATGAATCTTCATAATATACAAGCTAACAAAAGAAATGTAACTGTAAGAATAATATTCCATAACACCCTTTGTATATCAATTAACATAAGAGCAGACCACACTCGAGGAACGTGAAAAGAAAAAAAAAAAACAATAAGCTAAAAACTCATGAAAAAGAAATGCCTGAGCTTAAAGCATTTAAAAATAGCAAGTGAAGCGCCCCAACACGAGATACACGAGAAGAGAAGAAAAAAACATACATATATAATAAACGAGAATAAACGCGTGCCTGCATGCAAAATGCGGTAGCGCTCTCCGACACCCGGAATTATCACGAAGAGAAATATATACACCGATATTATGAGAGGGAGGAAAAAAGCCAATTTCAAAAGCTGGAATATCGATTCATCTTGTCCAAAGAGAAGAAGGGTAGGGCCATCGTCATACACAAAGAATAGCCAATAACAGGAAATTTAATAACGAACACAGGAG
>NC_051397.1:2352475-2354975 GCF_015228065.2 Penaeus monodon
ATATATATATATATATATATATATATGTGTTTGTGTTGTGTGTGTGTGTGGTTGTGTGTGTGTGTGTGTGTGTGTATATAATATATATATATATATACATATATATATATATATATATATATATATATATATGTATATATATATATATATATATATATATATGTATATGTGATATGTATATCGATATGTATATATTCATATATATATATATATATATATATATATATATATGTATATATATATATATATATATATATATATATATACATATATTATATATATATGTATATATACATATATATATATAGTATATATACATATATATATATATGTATATATACATATATATATACATATATATATATATATATATATATATATATATATATATATATGTAAGTATTTTATAGTTAATACACATGCGTGCTGCATATGATCCATAGCAGAGCACATACCAGGAAACAACAAAGCAAAACCGCCTTTATTTCTTTCCTCACTTCAACGGGAAAAGTAACCGCACGCCCACGCCCGCGATGTACGAGAAGAGAAAGGATAACGGCCTCATACATTCTCATCAGCCGCCTCATTACGCCCTCCACATAACGCCGAGGTTTGCAGCCTCGACCACAGACCATTGCGGGGATGATAAATGCGTGGGGGAGGAGGAGGTGGAGGAGGGAGGAGGGAGGGGTGGTGGGGGGGGGGAGGGAGGGGTGGGGCAAGGGAGGAGGGAGGAGAGGGAGGAGGAGGAGCAGGGAGGGAGGCGGAGTGGTGTGAGGGAAGAGGGAGGGGAGGGAGGAGGAGTGGCGTGAGCGAGGAGGGAGGATGGAGGGAGAATGAGTGATGTGAGGAAGGAAAGGGAGGAGGAGAGAAAAAGGAAGGAGGGGAAAGATAGAAAGAGAGGATGAGAGGATGAAGTTAAGAGGAGATAGGATTAGGGGGAGCAAGGAGAAAAGGGAGAAGAGAAGAGGAGATGGAATAGAAAGGAGGGAAACGGGAAGAGGAAAGGGAGATGAAAGGAGGGATGAGAGAGGAGAGAAGGAAAGAGGAGAGGAAAAAAGGAGGGAGGAGAAGGGAGAAAGGTGAGAGGGAAAAGGGAAAGAACAGGGAGAAAACGTTGGGGGAAAGGGAGGGAGAAGAGAGAAAAGGGTGAAGAGAGAGAGAAGATAAAAAGAAAAGAGAGAAAAAAAAACGTTTAGAAAGGGGAAACGTGAGGAAGGTTAATAAATCGAACGAAACACAATACGAAAAACGAAAATAAAGAAAAACAGAAGAAATTAAAAGAAGAAGTAGAACACGTACAAAAAAAAAGCGAAGGAGAAACGAAGAAGAACACAAAAAAAGAAAGATTTTTTTTTTTTTTTTTTTTTTTTTTTTTGCAAAGGAGAAACGGAAGAAGAGAAATAAAGGAGGGAAGAGAGAGGAAGGCAGCGCTATCATTAGGCAAAAACCGTGACCTCATTTCGGTAATTACTTGGATTAGTCGACGACGTTTAGAAATGGAGGCGAAATTGGATTCCCGTTTTCTGTTCTTTACTCCGTTTTCTTTATCATTATTTTTTTTTTTTTGGTTGCCAGTTATGAGTTTTTTCTTCGGTTTTTTTTTTCTTTTTTTTACTGGTGTTGCAGTTTCAGTGTTGCCAGTTCAATTTTTTTTGTGTGGGTTTATTCTATTTATATACTACAGTTATTAATACTGCTGTTGTTGATTCTGTTATCATTGTTGCCAGTATCATCATTATTATTATCACTCTCATTATAACTATTATTATTATTATTACTATTATTATCATTATTATTATTATTATCATTATTATTATTGTTGTTGTTGTTGTTGTTGTTGCTGTTGTTGTTGTTGTTGTCGTTGTCATTATTATTATCATTATTATCATTATTATTATTTTCATCATCATAGACATCATCATATTGTTATATTTGTTGTTACTATTATTATTATTATCATTATTATTATTATTATCATTATTATTATTATAATTATCATTATCATTATCACTATCATTAATATTTTTTAATCATTATTATTATTTATTTTATTATTATTATTATTATTATCATTATTATTTTAATATTATTATTATTTTTCATTATTATTATCATTGATAGTATTAACATTATTATCATTAATATTATCATTATCACCGCTATTATATCATTATCATTATTATTATTATTATTACCATCATCAATCAATATTGCCATAAGATGTAATGCCATTTATCAATTTCAATTCAGTTTAGTTATTTTTAAAAAATCAGGAAACTTCCTATTCTAAATATAATTAAAGTATCAACTCGATAATAAAGCGTTGGCAAAAAAAAAAAAAAAAAAAAAAAAAAAAAACATTGCATCTCATAAAGCAAAATTAATCGTATAGGAATAAATGTGCGAATATGTTATTGCAGCCTAAAAGCATCGTGTTGAAACTCTGATAACAGAATCATGAGCAGTGAGTTTACTGATAGGTGTCTTCAAAAGATTT
>NC_051397.1:2392475-2399453 GCF_015228065.2 Penaeus monodon
GGGCGGGGTCAGGCAAGTTTTATAAGAGGAGGGACACGGATGCATTGGGCGTGGTTTTGGGGAAGAGGAGGGGCCTGGAAAAGGGGGCGTGGGTAAAGAAGGGACCAGAAAGGGGGCGTGGCTGAAGAAGAGACCAGAAAGGGGGCGTGGCTAAAGAAGGGGCCAGAAAGGGGGCGTGGCTAAAGAAGAGAACAGAAAGGGGGCGTGGCAAAAGAAGGGACCAGAAAGGGGGCGTGGCAAAAGAAGGGACCAGAAAGGGGGCGTGGCTAATGAAGGGGACCAGAAGGGGGGCGTGGCTAATAAGGGGACCAGAAGGGAGGCGTGGATTAAAAATATTTTAACGGGAGGGAGAGAGAGGGAGGAACAAAGAGAAGGGGGAAAGTATTAGCGAAAAGGGAGTGGAAAAGAGAGGAACAACAGTAAGAAAATGGGAAGAGAGAGAGAGAGAGAGAGAAAGAAAGAGGAAGAGAGAGAGAGAGAAAAAGAAAGAGGAAGAGAGAGCGAGAGAGAGAGAGAGAGAGAGAGAGAGAGAGAGAGAGAGAGAGAGAGAGAGAGAGAGAGAAACAGGGAGCGAGAGAGGAGAGAGAGAGAAACAGGGAGCGAGAGAGAGAGAGTGAGAAAGAAAGAGGGAGAGAGAGAAAAGGGAAGATGAAAGGGGAGAGACGCGCAGGGAAAACAGGGTGAGTTGCACAGGGCTTAGTAAAAGGGTTTGGATGCCTTTGTTTACATTTTCGCGATCGGTTTGCGAATGCGGCCGAATCGTGGCGAGTTCTGGAGTCTCTACGTGTTATTCCCTTTTCCGGTTTTTCTTTTTCCTTTTCTTCTATCTCTTTTTCTCTCTCTTTTTTTCTTTTCTTTTTTTGTCTCTGTCTGTATGTCGGTCTGTTTGCCGTTCTCTGTTTCTCTATTTCACTCTCTTTCTTTCTTCTCTTCTCTTCTCTCTCTCTCTCTCTCTCTCTCTCTCTCTCTCTCTCTCTCTCTCTCTCTCTTCCTCTCTCTCTCTCTCCTCTCTCGTCTCTCTCTCTCTCTCTCTCTCTCTCTCTCTCTCTCTTTTCTCCTCTCTCTCTCTCTTCTCGTCTCCCCTCTCTCTCTCCTCTTTCTCTCTTTCTCTCTCTCTCTCTCCCTCTCACCCTCTCCCTCTCCCTTTTTCTCTCTCATTCTTTCTTTCTCTCTCCCTATGTTTGTGTGCATGTGGCCTTTGAAATCCCCCCTCCCCCTTTGTCTATCAAATGTAAACATTCTTTATTTGTCGACGAATTTCGAGAAGGGTGATGTCTGCACAAGCAACAGTCGAACGAAACCAATATATATATCTTATTTTGAAAAGAGGGATGTAAAAATAGATATGATTTTTCAAAACGAAAAACTGAATTGAAATATCTTGGATATACGAAATACAACGTAAACAATGGATGATATGAAAAGCTACTGCATTTTAACTGAGGTAATTGAGCTTAGTTTAAATTTGGGGAAAATGTATGGAATCGAAAAATCCTGAAGTAAATAAAATACGAAAAATATCTCGAATTGAATGGAATGCCAAATTTATTAATGAAATTTATAACTGATAATCGAAACTGTATTGGAGTGAGATAATGCATGAACGTATATAAAATAGAATAAGGAATGGCAGTAAATATTATATGCCAGGCACCTATGGTTGAACATCTAAAAAACAAGAAAAGACAATAATGTAAATGTAACAATAACAATACTGTTCATTATGACAAATAAAGAGAAAAAATATGAATGGGGAAGAACAGTTATTTGTTTATTTATTTATTCTATGAAAGGTTAAATCGAAGCGTTATCAATATGCCTCTCTTATGCTTCAAAAATATATTCATTCTAATACAACTCCCTTTTTCGAAACAAGAACCAAACATGTAAACTCCGCATCTCTCGCTTCGTCTCGAAATACTAGGGGCGACATCCGGAGCGAAAGAGAGCGAATGAGGGGGAAAAAAGTCTAAAAAGTTTTCTTAGGCGCATCCTCTCCCTCTAAAACTTTTCCTTAAACGAAATGTTTGTGATTATTTGGTTGACAGAAGGAAATAAGACAGGGGTATGTGTGAGTGCTCCGCTGCTCTCTCTCCTCGGTCTGGTGCGGATGTGGGGGGAGGGAGAGGCAGGGGCAGGGAGTGAAAAAGAGAGGAGAGGGGGATGAGAAGGGGGGAGAGGGGAAAGGGAACCGGGGAAGGGGAAGAAGAGAGGAGAGGGGGGGGTGAGAGGAGGTGAGCAGGAGGTGAAAGGGGGAAGGAGACAGGGGGAGGGATATGAGAGGGAGGGAACAGGAATGAGAGAAGAGAGAGAGGAGAAAGAGGCAAGTGGAGGGAAATGGGAGGGAATGAGTAGCAGAGAAAACGAGTAGGGGAGAGTAGGGGAGAAAGGGAAAGGGATAGCAGAGAGGAATGATAAGTAGCGAGCAAGGAGGAGACGAGAAGGAAACAAAGAGAGGGAAAATGAGAAGAGGTGAGTGGGAGAGAAAGGGACGTGGACGGGAGAGGGGAATGGGAGGACCAAGCAAGAAAGAGAGTGAGAGATAAAAAAAAGAAAAAAAAATGATAGGGATTAGTGAGAGAAGAATCGAGGAAATCAATGAAGCAAGAGGAAGGGTGGAATGTGGAAGAAGTTTTGGGAAGGAAAAAGGGAAAGGGATTTAGCGGGTGGAAAAAGGGGGAGGGAAAGGGAACAAAAAGAAGGGGTTTTAATAGGGTGTGGAGGAATGGTAGACGGGGGAGAGGGGGAAAGGGGGATCCTGTGTGGGAAAAAAGAAGGTGTGGGTAGGGGGGGAGGGGGGAGGTCCGTGGTAGGAAGGGTAAGAATATGAGGGAGTAAAATTGACTAGGTGGGGGGGGGGGGGGGGCGGGGGTTTTCGTCAAAAGAAGGGAAGCGGAGGGGGGGAAAAAAAGAGGGGAAGGGAAGAAAGAGGGGAAGGGGAAACAGGGGAAGGGAGGAAACGAAAAAGGGAGGCAAGGGGAAATTATAAACGGGGGAGGGGTTAAAGAAAAATAGGGTTCGGGTTTTTTTAAAATAAAGTAACTGACGACGGAAGTGGCTTTTAAATGAACCAACCCAAATACGATGAGGAAAAAAGGGGGAAATATAATAAAAATAGGGGGTTGGGGAGGGGAAAGGGGGGGGGGGAAAAGGGAAGGGGGGGGGGGGGGGAAAGGGGGGGAGGAGGTGGGGGGGGAAAAGACAAAGGGTAAATGGGGGGAGAGTAAAAAGGAGTGGGAAAGGAAAAAACTGTGGGGATAGAAAACGGGAGAGAAAGGAGGCGAGAAATTTGAGACATAAAGTGGGGGGGGGGGGGGGGGAAGGGGGGGGGGGGGTAGCAAGGAGGAGATGAAGAAAGATTTTGTGAGGAGAAATGTTGGGGAAGAGGAGTGATAGAAAGAATAGTTTAGGGAGAGTAGACAAATAGATAATAGATAGTTAGAGACCGGGGGAGCAAAAATATGACAGCGGGGGTGGGGGAAAAAATATAAAAAGGAACTTTCCTCCCCTCTCTCCCCTCTCCCCCTTTTTCTTTTCTTTTCCGTCCCCCCCTCCCCCTCTCTCTCTCTTTTTTCTCGCTCTCTTTTTCCTTTTCCTCTCTCTCTCCCCCCCCCTCCCCCCTTCTCTCTCTTTCTCTCCCCTTCTCTCTTTTCCACCCCTCTCTCCCCCTCTCCTCTCTTACCTTCTCTCTCCCCCCCCCTCTCTCTCTCTCTCTTTCCCCCGCTCTCCCCTTCCTCTCTCTCTCTTTTCTTTTTTCCCCCTTTTGGGCCTGAAATCTTTGGGCCTCTAAGATAAAATTTTTCCCACATTTAAATAAATGGGATTATTTACAAAAATACTCTTCGTAAAACAGAAAAAGAAAAAAATAATCTTTTGATTTTTTTCCTTCTCCAGGAAAAGTTAAGGCCAGTGAAAATATATTTTATTAATTCTTAGTAATCCCTGTTACAAACACATTTTTTTTTTTTTTTTTACGTTTTTCCTCTCCCCAAAAAAAATTTTTAAATTTTTTAAATTTTCCCCCCCCTTTTAAAAAAAAAAAAATAAAACCCTTTTTTTTTTTTTTAAAAAAAAACCTTTAAAAAAAAAAAAAAAAGGGAAAAAAAAAAAAAGGGGGAAAAAAAAAAATTTTTTTTTTTTTAAAAAAATTTTTTTTTTTTTTTTCCCCAAAAACCCTTCCCCCTTTTTTTTTCCCTTTTCCAACCCCCTTTTTTTTCTCACCCTCCCTTTTTTCCTTTTCCCTTTTCTCTCCCCCCTTTCCCCTCTCGGTTTTTTTCCCCCCCTTTTCCCCTTTTTTCTCCCTCTCTCCCTCCCCCCTCTCCCTCCCTTTTCCCCCCTTTCCCCCCTTCCCCCCTTTTTTTTTTCCCCCCCCTTTTTTTTTTTTCCCCCCCCCCCTTTCCCCCCCTTTTCCTTTTTCCCCCTTTTTTTCTCCCCTCTCCCCCCTCTCTCTCTCCCCCCCCCTCCCCCCCCTCTCCCCCCCTCTCTCTCCCCTCTTTTTTTTTTCTCTCTCTCTCTTTTCCCCCCCTTTTTTCTCTCTCTCTTTTCCCCCCCCCCTTTTTTTTCCCCCCTTTTCCAAAATCCTCTTTCCCCCCCCCTTTTCCCCCCCCTCCCCCCTTTTTTTTCTCCCCTTTTTTCCCCTTTTTTTTCCCCCCTTTTTTTTTTCCCCCCTTTTTTTCCCTCCTCCCCTTTTCTCTTTTCCCCCTTTTTTCCCCCCCCCGGGCCTTTTTTTTTTAAAAATTTTTTTTTTCCCCAAAATTTTTTTTTAAAAATTTTTTTTTTAAAAAAAATTTTTTTTTGGCCCCTTTTTTTTTTTTTTTTTAAAAATTTTTTTTTTTTTTAAAAAAAAAATTTTTTTTTTTTTTTTTTAAAAATTTTTTTTTTAAAAAAACCCCCCCCCCCTTTTTTTCCCCCAACCTTTTTACCCCCCCCCCCCCCCCCCTTCCCCCTTCCCCCCCCCCCACCCCCCCCCTTTTTCCCCCCCCTTTCCCCCCCTTACTTCCCCCCCCCTCCCCCCCCCCCCCCCCCCCCCCCCCCCGGGTTTCCCCCCTTTTTCCCCCCCCCCCCTTTTCCCTTTTTTTTCCCCTTTTTTCCCCCTTTTCCCCCCCCCCCCCCAAAATAAAAAAAAAAAAAAAAAAACGGAATCACCTCTCCCCTGCGGCAGATCTCAAGAGTCACTTCAGTCTTGAAGGGAAAGGTCCCCCCCGATGACCTGATTCTCTGTCACTTCCTCGTTGAAAGGGGGAGAGAGCTTTCAATAAGATGATTTTGTTGCATCCCGTCTCCTCCCTCTCACGCTGTCGCCGGAATGTTATGGTAGGCAACAATTTTTGAAATTATATATATTTTTTCTTATCTATCTTTCACTTTTTTTTCTATTTTCGTTTCGTTTTCGTTTTCGTTTCTTTCAGGGGACTTTTTTTTTTTAAAGATAAGAGTGTTATGGTAATCAATTATTTTTAGATTTTTTTTTTTGTTTATTTTTTTGTTTTCCTTAGGGGGGGGGGTTACTTGAAGGATGTTTTATTAACTTCTTTTCCTTTAAAGACGCAGAGGGAGTTACAAGTAGGGATACAGCTCGTTCCCCCTCTTCTTCCTCCTCCTCCCCCCTCCTCCTTCTCCTCCTCCTCCCTGCTTCCTCCCTCCTCCTCCTCTTCCCCCCCCCCCCTCCTCCTTCTCCTCCTCTCCCCCTCTTCCTCCTCTCCCTCCCCCCTCCCCCTCCTCTTCCCCCTCCCCGCCTCCTCCCCTCCTCCTCCTCCTCCTCCTCCTCCTCCTCCGCCTCCTTCTTGTTCTCGAGGGTAACGTAAGAGTTTGTTCCTCAATCTAAAAAAAAAAAGAAAAAAAAAATCCAACGGCTGTATGGACTGAGTTCATTGCTCCGGGGAGCTTTCGAACTTGTCAGCTTGTCAGTCATTCTTGGTGTTAAATGTGCCATCATTTTTAGGTGCTTATTCTATGCTCCGTTTTTTTTTCTTTTCTTTTTTTTTTTTTCTGTTTTTTTTTTCGTCATGTTATATCGTATTTTGTTCACACACTAACACAAACCACCCCTTACATATGAAAAAAATATAACACAACAAAATACTCCATTACACACACACACACACAAACACACACACACACACACACACACACACAATCACACACAATCACACATAAACACACAAACGCACACTTATACTCTTGAACATACACACACGTTCGTAAATAGACATACACACACACTCTCACTTTATATGTATCTATATATATATATATATTTAATATATAATTATATATATATATATATATATATTTGTATATATATGTATTAATTATGCATTAAAAATTATTATTTTTTATTTTATATTATATTTTTAATATTTTTATTTATATTATTATTTTTTTTATATTCTTTAATTTAATTATATATATAATTATTATATTTATATTTTTTAATTATTTTATCCTATATATTTATTTAAATATTCTTATATTATTTTTTTATATATATATTTTATATATATATTTTTATATATATATTTTTTTATATATATTTTTTTTTAAATTATATTATTAATTTTATTTTTTTTTTAAATTATTTTATAAAATTTTTTAATTATTTTTTTTTTTTTATTTTCACTTACTTTTTTTTTTTTAAAAATTATTCTTATCTCCTTTAAAAGGGCTTCCCTACCCCCGGGGCAAATCTTCCCACATATATTCTTCAAACCCTTTTTTCCCCCCCAAAAAATCTCTCTGGGATTTCCCTCCTGTATAAAAAAAAAAAAATAATTTTTTTTATTTTATTTTTTATTTCCCTTTTCTCTTCTCTCTTTCTCTCTTCTTCTCTTTCCTCTCTCCCCTCTCTTCTTCTTTTTCCCTCCTCTCCTCTCCCCCTCTTCTTCTTTCTCCTCTTTCCCTCTCTTCTCTTCCTCTCTTCTCTCCCCTCTTTTTCTCTCTCTCTCTCTCTCTCTCTCTCCATCTCCCCTCTTTCCTTTA
>NC_051397.1:2406731-2417682 GCF_015228065.2 Penaeus monodon
ATTATTAAAAATTTTTTTATTTTAATTATATTATTAGGTTATCAGTAATTAGTAAATATGTATTATAATATAAAAATTTGTTAAAATTATAGTTAAATTTTTTTTTTGGACGAATATCTTGTAAGCAATGTATATTTTTGGGAAATTTTGGGACAAGATATATAAGGGGAGAATTTTATCTCATATCAGGGGAAATGTCACGGGTAGAATGTTTAATAATAAATTAAATATATCATATTCTATTTTAAAAAATAATTTAAAATTTTTTTTGATGTATCATGATTAAATAGTTTTAGTATATTAATTAGTTAACATATACCATTATTTCACATATAATCAATAATTTTATCAATATATCATATCATAACACATAAAATTAAATGAAAATTTTAAATATGTTAAATAAAAAAATAAAAATAATACATTTAAATTTTACACAACACAACAAAAACACACAAACAAAACAACACAAAATAATAATAGATAATAAATAATGATAATAATAATAATAAAAATAAATAAAAAAAAAAAAAAAAAAAAATAAATAAATAAAAAAAAAGAAAAAAAATAAAACAAACAACCAAAATAATAATAAATAACAGTAAAGGATAATAGTAATAATATCAACCAATAATAATAATAACTTATTCTAAAAATAAATCAATATCAATACAAAAGTAATGATTAGGAATAGATGAATTAATAACTTTCACTAAACATATGATAAATATAAATATCTAAATTAATTATCAATATTTGAGATTTTAAATAGATTTAATATCACAATTTAATGTATTTTAGAATATAAACAGATTGTTTTTATCTGTTACGTTTCCCCCTTTTATTTTTAAGTCACTTAAAGGTGCTAGTACTTTTTTACTACAAATTAAAATATACATTGCAATAGTCATGAATGATAATTTAATTTTATTCAGTTTAAAATCTTCTTTTATTCATCTATTATGCCCCCAAAGAAAAACCCCCCACCCCCCCAAAAAACAAAACAAAACATATATTGAAGATGGAAAGATAGATAGATAGTAGATAATCATATATTAGATAGAAAATTTAATAGAGATAAAAAAATAAAAATAAAAAATTTTAAAAAAATAAAAAATATAAAAATTTATAGGATATAATATATATAGATATATATGATATAATATAGAAGATATATATAATATATATACTATATATTATATATATATATAATTATTATAATGTATTATATATATTATATATATTATTTAGATTAAATATATATATAAGTAATGTATATATAATATACATATATTAATAGTTTAAATAATATATAATAATATATTATATATAATATAGGGTGTGGTGTGTGTGTGTGTGTGTGTGTGTGGGTTTTGGGGTGTGTGGGGTTAAGTAACCTTATTCTTTTTTCTTTCTTTGATCATTTTATTATGAAGGTCATCAAATGCTAATAACGATACTTAGTCATCATGCACCTCCCTCCGCCTTTACCCAGCCTCTTTGCATTACTGGTAACGGATCCCTTTTCCTTTAACGGAAAGTAAATGCATCGCAATTAGGCCTCTCAAATTTCTCATAGTAACCCCATCACTGAATTTAATTCGGTGACGACTGATTCCGAGTATACTAATAGATACTGTGTAAGCCTGTGTCTTGTGTGGTTTTAAGGTCCAATGGAACTAGACAGTGATCTAAAGGTTAATTTTTTGATCACATGTATACGTGGGAGAAGAGAGGAAAACGAAAGGGCCCAAGCAAGGTAATGTAGAGAGGAGAAGAGAGGAGAGGAGGGGAGAGGGGGGGAGAGATGAGAGAGAAAAGGAGGGAGAGCGAGAAAGAGAGAGGCAGAGGAGAGGAGAGAGGAAAAGAGAGAGCGAGAGAGAGATTTATGTTGTGGTGATATGTGAGGGTAGTTCTGTTCATAAGTGGGTCTACCGCTTCTGCAAATTATATGTGTTCTGTTATTTATGGAGTTTAGGCAAATGTCTGTGTTATATTTCTTTTTAATCAAATGCATTAATTGGTTTCCACGTTTCACCAGAACGATTCTGTATTCATTGAACTTACTTTTAGAATATTTTTTTTTGCACAAAAGATTAGTGTTTTCACATTGCTTGTGTTTATATTCAACCTGAAGGGAGGTGTCACATCTGTTTATCTTGAGGACTTTCTGATTATTATCTCCATCATTTATATATATTTTAATTTATCTAAAAGGCGGGAGGACGTCTGCTTTTGTCTTAAAAGTAGCGGAGGCAACTATGCTGTTCTTTATCACATTTGTTAGAATATTAACTAGTCTGTAAACGTTATTTCTCGTTAAGTTTTCTGGCGATTCATTGGCCTATATGTTAGCAGAGTAAATGAGGATCGTAATGCGAGTTTTAGTGATTGTTTTTCGTTTAAATTTTTACATTTATCATGGTCAAAAACTCGTGATCACCGATGTGGTAGAGGATAGCGTCCATGTGAAGTATAACATCGAGTCTGTTTGTTATTATAACTTCTGATATGGATAAGGTGTTTTCTTTAAGTTGTTTTGATTTATTCTTATGAATTAAACCAGTTAACTTTGCATTGGATTTATTTAGAGCATCACATAAAAACAATTAAAATAAAAAAAGGGGGCTTCTTTTACTGGATTTTTCTGAAAGTATTTTCAAGATAGTCAAAAGATTCTGTTTGTGGCATGAGGGTGTCTATAGATTGTGCCGGCGAGAAAGGAAGGATACATATGCTTTGTAAGGTTATCCAGATGTCCTCTACGGGTATATATTTACAGTTGTGAGACCCTTTTTTACTTTTAAAGGGTATCTTACATATATACAGACTTAACCTCCACATCCTGAATCACATCTGTAAACATGAAGATTTGGAATGTTGATGAAACTCGATGGAAACTCGATATTTCTTGGTGAAGTCAAGTTTCACTAATACAAAACTATCCGTATTTCCCCCCTTTATTACAATTCAATTTTTCGAAAGTGGGCCGAGGAGAGACTGTGCATTTATGTGTTCTATTCTGATAGTGCTAAGTGGTTTTATCGCCGGATTTGCAACATCAAACATTCTCCTCGCCTTTGTACTTTTTTCTATTAAGGAACAGCTTACATTATTAGGAAAGACGTCGGGCTCTCCAAAAAATATCTAGTAAACATCCTTGCCCTTATAGTGCCTGTGAAGCTTGAGTAAACAATTGTGTGCCATTTTAGTTTAGACAACCTTCACACGAGAAATGTTGTAGAACATTTCGAGGTAGTTTTCAGGTAGTCTTCGGGGTAGTCTTCATCTGTTTTCTAGGGTTGACGGGAAACGAAGCCTTCCTCATCTTGGCGGGGCTGCGACTGCTCGTTTTTTTGTGATGTGTGTTTCCGCTCGTTCCGCGTAGTTTTTTGAGGACGAGCGGTGGCGCTGGTGGAGTAGGAGGGTAGTGGGGGGGGCAGGTACTCAGGCACGTAATGTTGTGTCGTATCTTCCATGGCGGTTTGGTGGAAGATGTTTATGCTTGTTTTTCCCTTTTTACTGCCCCTGCCGTTAGCTTCGTCTGGGTATCATTGTGTAGGTTACCCCGGGCACATCAGCGTTGTTGTTGGGCAAACGTTTGGGGTGGCTCCGGACGAGGGGTGGCGGCGCGGTCATCGGGGTCGTGGAAGTTTGAAGGGGGGTGGAGGGGGTAGAGAGGGAGTGGGTAGTTTAGAGGGATGGTAGGGGGGGGTCGGGGAAGGGGGGTGGGGGTGGGAGCTAGGAGAGGTTGGTCGTGGGTACTCCCGTGGGAAGGTGTAGAAGAGAGGGTGGTACGTGTGTGTTTTCATTTTGGGGACGTGGATTAAAAGGACATTCTGACGGGGGGTTTGAAAAGACTGGTAGGCAGATTGATCGTGGTAGGATGGGAAGAGGTCGAGACTGTTGAGACGGCTGCTTCCTTTCCGCATTCCTGAGGCTGAGGAGGCATCACGCCTTGGCTAATCAAACTGTTTATTGCAGATTGCTGTTCGGATAACATTTCGATCCGCAAATCAATTTTATTTATCAATAAGATCTTTACTGACGAAGGAGGTTTCATGTTGTGTTTGTATGTCTTGGCGTTTTGGTTTTTGAAAGATTTTCACAAAAGGTGCAGAAATACCTGTTTTCTTTGGTGGCGGAAACCAATCAGTAGCGGGAGCGTCTGTCGTTGTTGTAGCAAGCACTACGCTGTCCTTTTATAAGCACTGATCGATCTTGATTTGTACTATGAAGTTTGTCTTCCGTTTAATATCGTTAGTTATGTCTCTTGTTCTTCTAAAATCTGATGTATTTAGAATGATATTGTAGGCTTTGTCGACCTCATCCGGGCTATTCAATTTCCTGATATGATTACATAAAAATAACCGTACTCAAGCTATTCTTGTTGCAATAGGATCGCGTTGAGCATTATAGTTATGCTGCTAACCCTGATAGCCGGCTTTTCTTTCTCTACTGTATTCACTGTTTCCATTTATTAAATTTTTTGCTGTGTTATCTTCACTGTTATCACTATATTCACTGTTATTCTGTTATTTCTGATCGGGCTGCTGTGATTGTCGGGTTGCTGGGCAAAAGGTATATATACATGTGTCTGTGTGTGTGTGGAGAGAGAGAGAGAGAGAGAGAGAGAGAGAGAGAGAGAGAGAGAGAGAGAGAGAGAGAGAGAGAGAGAGAGAGAGAGAGAGAGAGAGAGAGAGTGAGAGAGAGAGAAATAGAAATAGATAGATAAATAGATAGATAGAGAGAGAGAGATAAATAGATAGATAAATAGATAGATAGAGAGAGAGAGAAAGAGAGAGATAGATAGATAGATAAATAGACAGATAGAGATAGATAGACAGAGAGAGAGAGAGAGAGGCAAAAACTGATACACACACAAAAAAACAAAAACAAAGCAAAAGGAAAACAAAACTAAAGTAAACCCTTAATAACTCCCAACCTTCTCTCTTCCTTCCTAAATATCTCCCTTTTTTAACCCATAAACTCACTCAAAAAGTACCCACAATACCCCCAACTTTTACCTACCTAACTCCCCTAATATGAAGTCAGCGGAGACTCGCTATCCATCTCGCACACAAGAATCACAATTTCGGAAAAATTTTCGTCTTCAAGAATGTGGAAATTTTTTCGCCTCTCGACTTCTAATGTCCCGAAGAATAATGCTGAGGCGGGGATGGAGGAAGGGGGATAAGAGGGAATAAAAGGAATTAAAAAAAAAGGAACGAGAGAGAATGAAAGAATGAGGATTGGGTGAGGATAATGAGAGCGTTAGGAGAGGGGGACGGTTGATATATAAAAATGATGAGGAAATGATGTGTGTAAATGTTTTTTTTTTTATACTTTGGTAGTGTTTTTGCGTACATGTAAGTGCTTGTTCTCGTTGTACACACAAGCACACGTACACATAACTACGAGATACTGATATAAATTAATCGTGAAAAAAGACAATTTGCCTTAAATTTGATCTAGGTTGACTATAGTGATAACTTAAAACCAATAAACATGGTTTTCTATATCATCGAAATACGTTTATTCATACAGATGTATTAATCTATATTTATCACTTATGTGTTAATTTATACAGATTAATTATATAGTCTTTTATGTATATTCATTATTACTTATTATTTTGTCATTATCATTGTTATTATCAATGTTTTCATATTTTATTATCATAAAGAATGTCATTATCACGATCACTTCTATTATTTCTATCATTATCATAATCATCGCAATGCTAATGATAACGTCTGTCATTGTGATCATGACTATTATTGTTATCACTATATTATGTCATTTTGAGTATTGCCAGTACCGATTCTTTATTTTTTATTTAATTTTTTGGTTATTATCCTATGAATATTAACATTTCTATTATTGTTTTAAATCCGTATCATCATCATAATTATTATTGTGTTGCTGACGTTACTGTTAAAGACTGAAATTATGATTATCATCTTCAAAAGGCCTATATTATTGTTACTGGTATCATTTTCCATCTTTATCACATTTATAAGATCTTAAAAACGATTATTTTGAAACTAAATTTTACATATGATGCCCCACGGTTTAAGGAGCTAGTTTTTAAAATTTAAAATTCAAAATAACGTTTCTTAAGATTTTAATAAATTTTTTTGATAAAAAAAAGGGTTTGGAAAAATTTTTTTTTTTACTTTTTTTAAAAATAATATCCCTTTAAGAGGGATTTCTTTTAAATTTTTATTTCTTTTTAAATAACGTTCAGAAAAATTAATTAGATATGAAAAAATTTTTAAAAAAATAATGTTTTAAAATATTCATGGTAATAAAAAAAAATTTTAAAAAAAAAATGGAATAGGGAAACGAAAAATAAAAGGCCTTTTAAGTGTAATAAAATTTTCAGCCCAAAACGGGAACTTTAACAAAAAAATAAAAATGTTTATGAAAAGGTTTTAAAAAATAATAGAAAGGGGTTAATAAAGGGAAATTCCTTTAAAAAAAAAATTTAAAAAAAATTTGGAAAATAACAAAAAAATAAAATAAAAAATAAGTAAAAAAAATACATAAAAGACAAATTAATTTAATTTCTGTTATAAATTAAAAAATAAAGTGATTTGTTTAAGACATCTTTATGAAATAAAAATAAAACATTGAAAAAAAAACCAAATGTTTTTTTTTTTAATTTAATAATAATAAACCCAAAAGAAAATTTAAAAATTTCTTTTTAACACTAATTTTAAATAGTTAATCTCTTTTAGGGAAAAAACGTTTTCGGTTGAAAAAAAACCCAAGCATTTTTTTAAGTCCCGCAAAACAATAAAAGTTTTAAAAAAAAAATTTTTTTTTCCAAATTATATCAACCATTTTTAGGTTTTTTCAACAAAAAAAAACCCAAAACAAAAAAAAAAAAAAACAAAAAAAACCCCCCAAAAACCCCCCCTCCAAAAGTTCATTATCCTCCCCCAATCCCCCATTCTTTTTCTCCCCTTTCCCCCTTTTTTTTTAATTCCTTTTATTCCCTCTTACCCCCCCTTCCTCCATCCCCGCCCAGCATTATTTTTGGGGGACATTAGAAGTCGAGAGGCAAAAAATTTCCACTTTCTTGAAGACAAAATTTTTTCCGAAATTTGTTTTCTTGTGTGCAAGATGGATAGCGAGTCTCCGGACTTATATTAGGGGAGAGGTGGGGAAAATTTGGGGGGTATTGTGGGTATTTTTTAAAGGAGTTTAGGGTTTAAAAAAAAGGGAGTATTTGGGAAAGGGAAAGAGAGGGGGGGTTTGGGGGTTATTAAGGGTTTATTTTGGGTTTTTTTTTCCCTTTTGTTTGGTTTTTTTGGGGGTTTTCATTTTTTGCCTTTTCTCTCTCTCTCTTTTTAAACTATCTCTATTTCATTTATCTATCTATCTTCTCTCTCTTTCTCCCCTCCCCTTCTATCTCTTATTTATCAATTTTATCTCCTCTCTCTATCTATCTTTTTTAATCTATTATTTCTATTTCTTTTCTCTCTCACTTCTTCCCTCCCCTTTTTCTCTCTCTCTCTCCTCCCTCCTCTCTCTTTCTCTTTTTCCTCTTTTTCCTTTCTCTCTCTCTCCCCACACACACACGGGAACCCAGTAAAAACCCTTTTCCCCCAGAAACCCGAACAATAACAGCACCCCGATCAGAAATAACAGAATAACATTTGGAATATATTTGATAAAGTGAAGATAACACAGAAAAAAATTTAATAAATCAAACAGTGAATACCTGGGGGAAAGAAAAGCCGGCATCGGGGTTAGCAGCAAAAACCATAATGCTCAACCGACCCTATTGCAAAAAGAATAGCTTGAGTACGGTTTTTTTTTAGTAACCCTATGGGAAATGGAATACCCGGGTTTGAGGTCGAAAAACCCTAAAATTCATTCTAAATAAAAATCAGATTTTAGAAGAACAAGGAAAAAAACTAACGTTTTAAAAACGGAAGACAAATTTAAAGTAAAAAATAAAGATCGATCAGTGCTTATAAAAGGAAGCGTAGTGTTGTACAAAAAACGACAGACCCTCCGCTATGAGGGTTTTCCCGCCACCAAAAAAAAACAGGTATTTTTTCACCTTTTGTAAAAAAATCTTTAAAAAAACCAAAACCCAAGGAAAAAAATAAACCCCGTCAGTAAAGATTTATTTAAAAAAAATTTTTGCGGATCGGAAAAAAAACCCCAAAAAAAAAAAATTTTTAAAAGGGGGGGGGGTTTTCCCCCCCGGGGGGGAAAACCCCCCCCCCACCCCCCAAAAAAATTTTTTTCCCCCCCCCAAATTTTTTCCCCCCCCCCAAAAAAAACCCCCAAAAAAAAAAAACACCTTCCCCCCTTTCCCCAACCCCCCCCCCCCCCCCCCCCTTTCCCCCCCCCCCCCCCCACTCCCTTCCCCCCCCCCCCAACCCCCTTTCCCCCCACCCCCCCCCCCCCCAACCCTTTCCCCAAAAAACCCCCTTTCCCCCCCCCCCCAAAAAAACCCCAAACCCCCAAAAAAGGGGGAAAAAAATTTCCCCCCAAAAGGGGGAAATAAAAAATTAAATTCTTTGCCCCCCAAAAAAACCCCCCCCCCAAAAAAAACCCCAAAAAAACCCCCAAAAACCGGGGAAAAAAAAAAAAAAAACCCCGGGCCCCCCCCCCCTTTTTCCCCCAACCCAAAAAAAATAACCCCCAAAAACCAAAAAAACCCAAAAAAAACCCCCCCCGGGAAAAAGGGGGGAAAAATTTAAAAAATTAAAAAAAGGGGGTTTTCCCCCAAAAATTTTTTAAAAAAAGGGGAAAAAAAAAAAAAAAGGGTTAAAAATTTTGGGGAAAAAAAATTTTTTAAAAAAAAACCCCCCAAAAAAACCCCCCCAAAAAAAAAAAAAAAGGGGGGGTTTTTGGGGGTTTTTTTAAAACTTCCCCAAAAAAGAAAAAAAAACCCCCCCTTCCCCCTTCCGTAAAGATTTTGATAAATAAAATTTTTTTGGGGATCGAAAATTTTCCGAACAGCAACCCCAAAAAACATTTTGATTACCCAAAGGGGCGTGATGCCTCCTCACCTCAAAATGCGGAAGGAAAAGCAGCCGTTCACATCCGCCCTTTCCCCATCCTACCACATCAATCTCCTACAGTTTTCCCCCCCTGTCAGATGTCCTTTTAATCCACGTCACAAAATGAAAACACACACGTAACCACCCTCTTCTCTACACCTTCCACGCAGTACCACGACCAACACCTCTCCTAGCTCCCACCCCCCCCACCACCCCTTCCCCGACACTCCATCCCCTCTACCCACTCCCTCTCTACCCACTCCGACCCAGCAGACTCACGACCTTGATGACGCGCCAGCCACCCCTCGTCCGGAGCCACCCAAGCGTTTGCCCAACAACAACGCTGATGTGCCCGTAACCGGGGAAAATTTACACAATGATACCCAGACGAAGCTACGGCAGGAGCAGTAAAAGGAAGAACAAGCATAAACATCTTCCACCAAACCGCCAGTGGGAAAGATACGACACAACATTACGTGCCTGGAGTACCTGCCCCCCCCTACTACCCCTCCTACTCCACCAGCGCCACCGCTCGTCCTCAACAACTACGCGGAACGAGCGGAAACACACATCAACAAACAAACGAGCAGTCGCAGCCCCGCCAAGATGAGGAAGGCTTCGTTCCCGTCAACCCTAGAAAACAGATGAAGACTACCTCGAAGACTACCTGAAGACTACCTCGAAAAAATGTTCTACAACATTTCTCGTGTGAAGGCTGTCTAAACTAAAAAGGCACACAATTGTTACTCAAGCTTCACAGGCACTATAAGGGGCAAGGATGTTTACTCAGATCTTTTTTGGAGAGCCCGACGTCTTTCCTAATAATGTAAAGCTGTTCCTTAATAGAAACAAGTACAAAGGCGAGGAGAATGTTTGATGTTGCAAATCCGGCGATCAAACCACTTAGCACTATCAGAATAGAACACATCAATGCACAGTCTCTCCTCGGTCACTTCGAAGAAATTGAATTGATAATGAAGGAGGGAAATACTGATATTTTGTGTATTAGTGAAACTTGACTTCACCAAGAAATATCGAGTTTCACATCGAGTTTCATCAACATTCCAAATCTTCATGTTTACAGATGTGATTCAGGATGTGGAGGTTAAGTCTGTATATATGTAAGATATCCTTAAAGTAAATAAGGTCTCAACAACTGTAAATAATATACCCGTAGAGGACATCTGGATAACCTTACAAAGCAGTATGTATCCTTCCTTTCTCGCCGGCACAATCTATAGACACCCTCATGCCACTACAGAATCTTTTGACTATCTTGAAAATACTTTCAGAGAAATGCCAGTAAAGAGAAAGCCCCCTTTTTATTTTAATTGATTTATGTGATGCTCTAAATAAATCCAATGCAAAGTTAACTGGTTTAATTCATAAGAATAAATCAAAACAACTTAAAGAAAACACCTTATCCATATCAGAAGTTATAATAACAAACAGACTCGATGTTATACTTCACATGGACGCTATCCTCTACCACATCGGTGATCACGAGTTTTTGACCATGATGAATGTAGAAATAAACGAAAAACAATCACTAAAACTCGCATTACGATCCTCAGTTACTCTGCTAACATATAGCCAATGAATCGCCACTCTCAGAAAACTTAACGAGAGATAACGTAGACAGACAAGTTAATATTCTAACAAATGTGATAAAGAATTGCATAGTTGTCTCCGCTACTTTTAAGACAAAAGCAGACGTCCTCCCGCCTTTTAGATAAATTAAAATATATATAAATGATGGAGATAATAATCAGAAAGTCCTCAAGATAAACAGATGTGACACCTCCCTTCAGGTTGAATATAAACACAAGCAATGTGAAAACACTAATCTTTTGTGCGAAAAAAATAAATATTCTAAAAGTAAGTTTAAAAAAAGAATAACCAGAATTCGATTTGCATAAAGC
>NC_051397.1:2417782-2423650 GCF_015228065.2 Penaeus monodon
AATTTTTTAAAATAATATTAAATAATAATATATTTAATATATTATTTTAATTAATTATATGTTTTTTAAAATTAATTTTTTTTTTTTTTTTTTTTGTTTTATTCCATTTTAATATGTTTGTGGTTTTTGGCTATTTTTCTCCATCCCTTTTTTCGCCCCCTCTCCATTTCCCCCTTACCCACTACTTCTTTCCTCCCGGGGGGCTAGCACAATCGAGATGATTCCTTGACTATAACGTTGCATAAAACATTCATTTCAAAACCGCACTGCGAGAAATGCAACGCTTTTATAGGGTAAAAAGGCGCAAACTCTAGGTATGTAGATGAGTATATCAGAACGCGTTAATATATATCTGTACCGAATTATGAGTGTAATATAACCATTTAACAGCGAGGTAAAACACTCTTGTTATTGTTGTTGTGTTTCATTTTTCTTGGGTTGAAGCGTAAATATTTGATTGTTATGTATACATGCCATAGATATCATTATGATTAGCTGCTGCAAATGTGTGGATGAATAATGAATAATAAATGTGATACATGATAAATGTATGACATATATATATACATATATATATACATATATATATATATAATATAATATATGATATATATATAATTTTTTTTTAAGCTTTACATCCCATTCTATATGGCAGCCACACATCTGATCAGGTTCTGCAGACTATCTTTTCAATGGCCGATGCCACACTTCCTGACGCCACCCTTTCCATTTACCTTTGGGATATCGTCACTGAACTATGGGCTCTATACTACCCAGTAATGGCTAGGCAAATCGAGGTGAAGTTCCTTGTCAAGGAAACAAGTATGTACTCTAACCACTCGGCTAACCGCTGCCTCATAAATTGATATATAATAATATATATATATATATATATATATATATATATATTAATTTTTTTTTTTTTATTTTGAGTGATGTATATATTATATAATTATATATATAGAATGAATATATATATATATATATATATATATATATATATATATATATATATATATATATATATATATGTAATATATATATATATGTATATACTATATATATATATGTATATATATGTGCGTGCGTGTGTGTGTGTGTGTGTGTATAAACACACATATATATATTTATATGGTTCATTAAAATCGCCTGATAGCCAGCGCGCTCTGGGAATCCCGCATTGGGATAGGTCGCCTCAGGTCCCCACACTGGATACGACCCGAGCAGGTGGTCAGAACTGGGATCGGCCGGAACGTGGAATTGCATACTGGGACTGGAGCGCTTGATATCAGTCACTCATATATGTTTGTGTGTGTGTGTGTGTGTGTGCGTGTGTGTGTGTGTGCGTGTGTGTGTGTGTGCGTGCGCGTGTGTGTATACTATCTATCTATCTATCTATCTATCTACCTATCTCTATATACATATACATATACCCTCCTATCGATCACCCTATCCATTTAATCTCTTTCCATCACCAAACGCACCAATGAAATGGGAAAAGTAAAAGGAAAAAAAATATATATGTAGAAAAAAATAGAAAAAAAAAAAAAAAAAAAAAATCAATAGAGACACTCAGCCGACAACAGCTGACACGCCACACTACCACATTTACAGGGAGTTGCCTCCGTGTCTTTCAGGTCCCTTTCAAATAAACCTAATATTGCCATGTTCAACAGCCATTGCACATGTCGGCCGAAGAGAATAGTTTAATTGGAGTTCGTAGGTCTGTCACGCTCGCTTTGCAATATATGTTGCAGTAATTGTCTTCCTGCGGCCGATTCAATTGCACAGAGTCGTCTTAATTTTGCTTATGGGCGCTATCGTGGTTTGCAAAAAATAAAGGTTGTGGGATTAATTGCCTTTGATGACGTGAGTGTTCTTGTAAGAATCTTTATAAAGGGTGTTTTTATATACATATTTGTTAAGTTGGTCATCTGTATTATTCTTACATTTAAGAACAGTAATAATATTAATGGAAATGATGATGATAATTGAATAAGATCAATAAGATCTCTTTGTAAATTTTATAAAGTACATAATTGCCAAGTTATTCATTACGTGTGTTTAGCATATTATTCTATTATCATTCTCGCCAACAATAAATGTAATGTTGACTGGTGATTTGGGCATAATTTAATAAGGTTATGTATAATTTCGTTGGCGCGTATGGCAGTCCTGGAATGTGAGTTGTTATCACTAGAAATAGATATTGATACTGACGAGGATATTGATAACAATGATAACTACGTAAAATTTATGTGGAAAATATAATAATAGTTTTGGTAATACGGCCAATAATACAGTAGTGAACACCAGTAATAATAATAATGGTGATGATAGAGGTAATGACAATAATGATGCAGGTGATGGTAATATAATATAATATAGACAATAGTGATATTGATTACTACGCCTATTATCAACATAGTTATTACTGTTATTGCGGTATTGATGATGAATAATAATAACATTAATAATTATAATAATAACAGTAATGATAATATTAATGATAATGATATTCACTGATGGGCATCGATACACAGACTTGTCGAGGGCGATTCCTGTACACCGATACTTCAAACACAGTTAAAGCGATACCAACACCAATATTTGTATCGCTGACGCACCACCGTCGATATTTTGTTGTAAGAAAATATCCCAACTAATATGTATACATTTAATCTGCATGTCTGATGTACTGCAACCAATGACTGCAACTTAAAAGCGTTTTTCAAACTTGTATCAGTTTTGGATAGTTTGATGTAATATAGATTCCCAAGCAATTGCAATCTCAACTGACATGGGACTCATTGTATATATTAAGAGTATTAAAAAGAGGTTGATATATGACCAAGGAAGAGAGGAGATGGTCCCCTGACTCTTTCGCACTTCTTGATCGCCACTGTCGACAGAGCGATTGAAAAAGAATCCCCCCTCCCCCCGCAAAAAATAGAATAAAATGAATAGCAATATTGATGATAATACATGAAAATAATAATAAAAAATAAAAATAATACAATCTTGGCTCCGATAGCAGGAAAGGGCATGGAAGATACCAAGGATATTGCGGAATAAAATTTGTAAAATATACAAAGAATCAGCACGTGTGGACGGCAGGATAGAGTACAGAACCGACTCGCCATCGGGCTCTGTGATCGTACTGTGAGCATATACCTATTGCACGGAGCTGCTACCCCCCAACCCCCGTCCGAGGGGTTGGGGGGTAGCACGTATGTAACGTATGTCACTCAGGTCTAGGAGTGTAACCTGACTATCAGCCTTTTTACCTGTGATAGGGGCAGTATCATCTGTTTACAAGTAGATAGGGTATTCAAGGCCCTCGCCATCTATCAGTCAGGAGAATAAATGATCTTTTCTGGGCTGTACCTCGCCGTGCTCGGTCGCTCGATCTTAAACATCGTCTGGACTAAACCTCGTGCAGCTTTTGATTTGCGATGGATTTTCCACTACTGAAATGATACGATAAATACATTACAGACAAATGAATCCGGCTTTCATACAGATTTCTCATCAAAGTGGACACGTCGAAATGTAAACTCAAATTTATTATTCTCTTTTTCTCTCTCATTCCTCTTTCTCTCCTCCTCCTCTCTCTTTTCTTCTCCCCTCTCTCTCTCTCTTTTCCCCTCTCTTTTCTCCCCCTCTCTCTCCCCCTCTCTCTCTCTCTCTCTCTCTCTCTCTCTCTCATTCCAGCTCTCTCTCTCCATCTCTCTCTCTCTCATTCTCTCTCTCACTCTCTTTCCCTCCTTCTCTCTCTCTATCTATCTATCTATCTATCTATCTATCTTTCTCCCCCCCCCTCTCTCTCTCTCTCTCTCTCCCCCTCCGCTCTCTCTCTCTATCTCTCTCTCTCTCTCTCTCTCTCTCTCTCTCTCTCTCTCTCTCTCTCTCTGTATGTGTGTGTGTGTCTCTCTCTCTCTCTCGGACGAATTATAGTCATGCATTCGATTTCCGTAATATGTTAATTGGATTACCGGTAACGCAGTGATGAAAAGTATTTTGCGTTTATTGGATAGAGGGATCCAATAAGTGTGGTGCTGTATAAAATGAAAAAAAAATCTTTTCTTGTATAGTTTTAACATACGATTTTTTTTTCGAACCAAATTTTCGACTGATTTTTGTTGTTTGTGATTGTTTGTTATTCTTTCCGTTTTTGTGTTTGTTTTCATTTTCCCATTTGTTTTATTCTTCTTTTTATTATTGTTTTCTTTTTCTTTGTTTTGTGTTTGTAGGTGTACTATAAGACTTCCGTTTGGGTGTAGTGAAGGTGTGGTTGTAATTATAGTGTACAGTACTTCAAGGTGTAGCGTAGGTGTAATTCCACAGTACATATAGCCTATGTATAATGTAGGTCTCAGTACAGTGTAGGTGTAGAAAAAGATGTAGTGTAACTGTGTGTAAACTTAAAGTGTAAATATAAGTTTGGTTAAATTGCAGATGTAAGCATAGTCTATGTGTGTGTATAAGTGTAGTTAAATTGCAGATGTAAGTATAGTCTATGTGTGTGTATAATTGTAGTTAAACCGTAGGTGTAAGTACAGTCTATGTGTGTCTATAAGTGTAGTAAAATTGCAGATATAAGTATCGTGTATATGTGTGTGTCGACGCACGTGTCTGCATGCGTGTATGTGCCTCTCTGATCCAAAGGCTTTGTGGGAAAATTTCAATCGTTGTTTTTAATCTGGATTCGCTTTTGCGAGCGTTGACAAGAGGAGAGAACAATAGCTCCATGTGCCTTATCCAGGAGGAAAAAAAAAATCTCATTCAAAAGATTTTTCAAAAATCATCCGGTTCAAAAATGGCGGCCAATGTACCACGTGAAATCCGAATACCGCAAATATTGTTCTTTTATATTGGGTATGGATATTATTTTCATTGCTATCGTATTCTCTGTCTGTTTGTCTGTGTCGGTCTGTGTCTCTCTCTGTCTCTTTCTTCCTCTTTCTCTCTCTATATCTTTCTTTCCCTTTCTCTCTCTGTCTCTCTCTCTCTCTCTCTCTCTCTCTCTCTCTCTCCCTCATCGTCCTCCCCCTTCTCTCTCTCTCTATATAATATATATAATATATATATATAATATATATATATATACAATCCATCTTTCTCTTCCTCTCTCTCTCTCTCTCTCTCCTCTCTCTCTCTCTCTCTCACTCCTCGTCCTCTCTCTCTCTCATCAAACTACCCATCTATCTACTATCTTATCTATCTATCTATCTCTATCATCATCTATCTCTCTTTCCTCTCCTCTCTCTCTCTTCCCCTTTTCTCTCCTCTCTCTCTCTTCTCTTCCTCTCTCTCTTATAATAATATATATATATATATATAATATAATATATATCAATTTCCCTCTTTCTCTTCTCTTTTCCTCTCCTCTCTCTCTCTCTTCTCTCTCTCTCTCTCTCTCTCTCTTCCTCTCCCTCTCTCTCTCTCTCTCTCTATATTATATTATATTATATATATATAATTATATATATTATAATAATATATCAATCCATCTTCTCTTCCTCTCTCCTCCCCCTCCTCTCCGTACTTCGCTCTCTCCTCTCTCTCTCTCTCTCATCTCTCCTCTCTCTCTCTCTCCCCTCTCTCTCTCTCTTATCTATCTCTCTTTCTCTCTCTCTCTCTCTCTCTTCTCTCTCTCTCTCTCTCCTCCTCTCTCTCTCTCTCCTCTTTTCTCCTCTCCCCTCTCTCTCTCCTCTCTCTGTCTGTCTGTCTCTCTCTCTCTCTCTCTCTCTCTCTCTCACTCACTCTTTGAGATCTAAAAGATTTTTTTTAGCTTTGTGTTGATGATTACTGTTGGAAGCAACCAGCTATCAGATGCAGCGTATTTTCAATGGTTAATGGTTAATG
>NC_051397.1:2448750-2451250 GCF_015228065.2 Penaeus monodon
GATAAGTACATATATAGGCCAAAATACGTACCAGGATACTTTTACAAAGATACATACTAAGACACATTTAGAATACTTGTGCTAAGATGTTTACAAGTATATAATATTAGGACACATAAGCCTACAGCTTATTTGACAAATACAACTATACATATACGAGGATACATATACCAGAACCCCAACAAGGATACTTTCTAAATTGGACACACGTATCCATACACTAAGACACATACTAACTACGACACGTACAGGGATGTATAAGCCTCTACCTGGACACATAGCGGAAAGGAAGATTATAAAAATGATACATTACTTCATATAAAAAAAATATGTGTCTCGTTATGCACTAAAGCCCAGTTGATTTACGTAACTCATTATCTTTTTCTACTTGCATTAAGCTTACAAAAGACTATTGATGATTATTTATATTTTATCCCCCAACCGATTAACGGAATAGAGTTATTGTGCTTATGTATTGTTTTAAATAATGGCGTCAAACTCATCATTTTAAACGTGTTTTTTTTTTTTTTTTCAGAATTACATGTGTGTTCTGATTTATTATTTTAGCTACTGTGCCTGTGGGTAACATGTATTCTGCGTGATATAATATGAACTGATTATTAAATAAAATCCCATAAAGGTAACCTATTCATTATTTCAAATTAAGGTTTATAATCATAAATATCTTTTCATTTCCATAATGTGAAATAGATCCCACACATATTTTCTAGCTATATAACAAAGCTGGAAACAAAAAAAAAATACTTTGTGTATGGTAAGCTAACTATATTCTAAGATTGGATGAACGAATTGATATTTGTTCCTTTATATTAAAGTTCCATGTCAATATCTCATCTATACACCCTATTAAACATCTTCTATGTCAATTTATTTGCATAATAGGGTCATATAGATGTGTTTATCTATTTTGAAATAATCTTCTATGCTTACGTCACCTGCCTCATACATTGGAAAAAAGAAAACGCGCATATTATCCTCATAATTAGAAAGTTATCTAAGTGGCATGATGTAAACAGAATCACAGACTCCGCATTAATTTTAAAATGAAGTTTCGGTGCACATAATTCTACCGTGTATATAATAAATAAAACCATCTATATTCGCACAGAAAACGCCCTTCCAGCTCCTCCCTCTCCAGTAAAGGCCGGCCTGACTGTTGTAAACTCTGTTCCCTCTTCCTCAAAGAGATAGGGAGACGAGGCTGAGATAAACTGAAAGTCCTGAAGCGGAAACTGCAGCTGTATCTGACAGATCAGCCTCTCCTCCGACTAGAAATTAATCGTCACCGTGCCAGTGTGCGATCGGAGTTTGCCTCTGCTCGGAACAAAACGATGCGTGTCAGTTTCTCTCGTCTGAGGGCTTGAGGGAAATCATGCAAGGTTGAAATTTCGGGAGGTGGGTGAGTGCCTGTTTGTTCTTGTAGTTGTTGTTTGGTCGCTGAGGTGTTCGGGGTAAAAGCGTATGTAGTTGGACGAGCTTACATAAATGGGTAATTGTACGTGGATATATAAATGCAAACATACACATGAATAAACAAGAATTAATTTTTAAAAAATGGTGACTAGCAATCATAGACCAAAAACAACAACCAAACGACCGAACTGCTAAACATAAACAAACCACATTAACAAAGAAACAAACACACACACAAAAAACACATATAAACCGCACACAACAACTTCATTACTTCTTTCTTCTTTCCCACGCCCACTTCCCTTTACAAAGTCCCCGTCATAGCTACCTATAGACGTGAAGAGCCTGCGAGAGTTCCTCTTCTGCAGCCACTCCCGGGCCACCAGGAGGTCTCCGAGCCAGCTGAGGCTGTTCCCACCGAGGTAGCGCGTCAGGAAAGGCAGGGAGGAGAGCAGGCCGTTCTGTGGAGGGAAGGGAACAGGGTGAGGTGAGGGAGCAGGGAACAGGGAGGGAAGAGGGAGGGGGAGGTGAGGGAGGAGGGAGCAGGGAGGGGGAGGTGAGGGAGGAGGGAGCAGGGAGGGAAGAGGGAGGGGAGGTGAGGAGGAGGGAGCAGGAGGAGGGAAGGGAGGAGGAGGGGAGAGGAAGGGGGAGGTGAGGCAGGAGGGAGCAGGGAGGGAAGAGGGAGGGGGAGGTGAGGGAGGAGGGAGCAGGAAGGGGAGATAAGAGCAAGAGGGAAGATGAGGAGAGGAAAATGCAGGATGGGGGAGGGAGAGGTGAGAGGTGAGGGAGGAGGGAAGGTGAGAGCAAGAGGGAAGCCGAGGGGAGGAAAATGAATAGGCTGAGGGCTGGAGGGAAGGAGGGAGGGTGAGATGAGGGAAGAGGGAAGGTGAAAATGCAGGGTAAAGAATGAATGACAAGGGAAAGATTGAAGTGAAAGTAAGGAAGAGAGAACGGTTTGACTTTTTATATGTTTGTATCTGTGTGTGAATTTATACACACACAGACATATATATTTGCACCACTTTTACATAGTAATAGTAATGATGATGATGATAAAAACAAAAAC
>NC_051397.1:2456250-2458750 GCF_015228065.2 Penaeus monodon
GCTAGATGGCAGTGATTCGGAATAAATATGAATAATTAATGGTAAACTGAATAATTTTGATGTATGTGTGTTAGCGGTTGAGGGAAATGAACTAGAAATTATTCACTTGCATGGTAATAAGCTACTGCAAAAATGAGGGTTCGTATTCATAATACTAGTAATGCAAGAATAACATTTCTGTAGATATTTTAATGACGATAGTAAAGTCGTTGCAATAGTAGTAATACTAGTAGTAATATGATATTATAATGCAAGATAACAATACTGATGATAATAGAAATGACAATAATAATGATATTAGTAAAATAGCAATAGTAATAGTAATGATAATGATAAGATAATAATAATAATGATGATGATAATAATCATGATAATAATAATAATGACGATGATGAAGAGGATGATGATGATAATAATAATAATGATAATAATAATAATAATAATAATAATAATAATAATAGTAATAATAATAATAATAATAATATTAATGATAATAATAATAATAGTTATACTACTAATAATAATAACAACAATAACAAAAATTATAATAATGATGATGGTCATGATGATGATGATGATGATGATGATGATGATGATGATAACGATGATGATGATGATAATGATGATGATAAAGATAATGATGATAATGATGATGATGATGGTAACAACAGTCACCATAATCATAATCAATATCATCATCCGACAAGGATTAAAAACCACAGTAACTCACACATGTAAACAAAGGCAGTGAACCTCGGCCTCTCAGAGGGGGGTACCCATCTTGCAACCATCGCATGCATGGAGGGATATGACACGCCCTGATGTTGCAAAAAAAAAAGAAAATATATATTATTAGGAGAACCGATAAGTTTTTTTTTTTTTTTTGGGGGGGTAACATTTTTTTCTTTTTTTTTGAGAATAGTATGTATTGAGAAAAATATATATATGGGTATTTTGTGTGTGTTTGTATATATGTGTAATTTTCCAATACTATCATATACTTGGTTGTATATATATATATTTCTCTCTCTCTCTCCCTCTCTCTCTGTCTTTCTCTCTCTCTCTCTCTCTCTCTCTCTCTCTCTCTCTCTCTCTCTCTCTCTCTCCCTCTCTCTCTCTCTTTTTTCTTTTTTTCTTTTTCTTCTTTCTTTCTTTTCTTTTTTTTTCTCAAAAGACAGGCATTCTATAGTGAAGAAAGGTTAACCAGACTATCGGTTTTAATTATTAAACGTGTCTGTCTGTCTATTTATCTATCTATCTATCTATCTATATTTATCTATCTCTTTCCATCTCTTTCTCTATATATTATTTCTGTCCATCTATGTTCTTCATTCATAGATTGACCAAAAAAAAAAAAAAAAAAAAAAAAAAAAAAATATATATATATATATATATATATATATATATATATATATATATATATATATATATATATATATACGCCTCCTCCTACTCACCCTGCACCTCTCACCCTTCCCACCTTCCCACCTCCTCCTCCCCTCCTTCACCTCTCTACCTCCCCCTCCACCTCCTTCACATCCCCACCACCTTCCCACCTCCCCACTTCCCCTCCCGCTCTCCTCCTCCTCCCCATCTCCTCCTCCACCTCCCCCTCCACCTCCCCACCTCCTTCACCTCCTCCTCCACCTCCTCCCCCTCCTTTCACACCCACCTGCGCCAACCCCATGGCAACCCGAAGAACAATGAGAGCGACGTAGTGAGTGCGCGCGGCCACGGGAGTCAGCAGAGTCAGGAGGCTTCCGATTAACGCTGAGGTTCCAAGGACGATTTTGGTGCCGTAGGTTTCCGCAAGTCGGCCGCCGATGATCTGTTGGAGGTTTGTGTGTCTCTTTATCAGAAGCTGTTTATCGATTTTTTTTTTTTTTTTTTTTTTTTGAGGGGGGGGGGTCTTTATTATTAGTGATTTTGCTGGGGGGGGGGGTATGATTTTGATGATGGATTTATCTGTTTTATTTTATTATATGTTATATTGTCGTTTTTTATTGGTGGTTGAGGAGGGGGGAGGTTGATTCTTTGATAATATTTTTGATAATTGATAAGCCGTAGAGGTATTTCAAATGTGTGTGTGTGTGTGTGTGCGCGCGCGCCTGTGTCCCAGTTAGCTTATATGTACGCATATACATGTACATATGTGCTCGCACGCGTGTGTATGTCTGCAATAATGTATCCTCTCTTCCCTGTTCTCCTCTGCAACACCCGCAAACGCTCCTTACGTACTCACCCCTGTCAGAAAATATCCATAGAAAAAGGCAGCTAAGACAGATCCTCGCTCCCCGCTTGTCAGGAACAGCTTGTCCTTGTACTGCCGTGCGAATCCGTAACGCGAGGGAAGACATTGGGTGAAATAGATAAGAATAATTGGGTAAAAAAAAGGCAACAGAATATAACTGAACAGAATCCCAACGAAGGAAAATAGGTTTACAGATCGATAAGAAAGTTAGCAAAGAAGAGAATGAAAATATAGATTAAATATATGAAA
>NC_051397.1:2463750-2468750 GCF_015228065.2 Penaeus monodon
ATTCTACGTGGTGAAATACGCATGCTGTAAAATATCCTGTAATAGTATTATGATTATAATTATCAGTTTTGTAATATTTTCTATTCTAATCTATCTGCTTCTTTCTGCCATAATAGCCAGACAGATAGACAAACGGAGAGATTTGTGATGAATCTATATGGGCATAAAACGACGTAAAGGTTGGTCAGTAGATACGAATGAACAAGGCAATAAAATCAACATTTCAGTATTAAAACTAGAATAATTGATTCCCGATTCCTAAATATGCTGGAAGTTTAGATTTTCTTTCTGTCATTCTAACAGGTGTGTTTGTGTATATATAATTACTTCGAGTGACAGTGAGCTGAGTTTTATCAAAATCAAATGAAAATCTTTACAACTGAGCGTGAATTCCAGATTAAGTTTATAATTGAATCAGATTTTTTTTGAGTCAAATTTAAAATAGGATTGGAGACATCAATTTCTTTTTTTTTCTTACTTTTTTTGACACTTGAATATCCCTTTATTACTGTATGCGATCTTTATCCTTTGAAAGTTTACGTCGTTCTTTATTTAATAATTTCGATTGCATGAAAATAAGGTCTAAGTAGCATCATGATGTAAAATTTAGATTTCACAAATAATCGTTCTTAAGATCATTATCAATGTTGATCATAAAGATGGTGAAAATGATACCAGTAACAATAATATAGGCCTTTGAAGATGATAATCATAATTTCAGTCTTTAACAGTAACGTCAGCAACACAATAATAATTATGATGATGATACGGATTTAAAACAATAATAGAAATGTTAATATTCATAGGATAATAACCAAAAAATTAAATAAAAAATAAAGAATCGGTACTGGCAATACTCAAAATAACATAATATAGTGATAACAATAATAGTCATGATCACAATGACAAACGTTATCATTAGCATTGCGATGATTATGATAATGATAGAAATAATAGAAGTGATCGTGATAATGACATTCTTTATGATAATAAAAGATGAAAACATTGATAATAACAATGATAATGATAATAAGTAATAATGAATATACATAAGAGACTATATAATTAATCTGTATAAATTAACACATAAGTGATAAATATAGATTAATACATCTGTATGAATAAACGTATTTCGATGATATAGAAAACCATGTTTATTGGTTTTAAGTTATCACTATAGTCAACCTAGATCAAATTTAAGGCAAATTGTCTTTTTTCACGATTAATTTATATCAGTATCTCGTAGTTATGTGTACGTGTGCTTGTGTGTACAACGAGAACAAGCACTTACATGTACGCAAAAACACTACCAAAGTATAAAAAAAAAACATTTACACACATCATTTCCTCATCATTTTTATATATCAACCGTCCCCCTCTCCTAACGCTCTCATTATCCTCACCCAATCCTCATTCTTTCATTCTCTCTCGTTCCTTTTTTTTAATTCCTTTTATTCCCTCTTATCCCCCTTCCTCCATCCCCGCCTCAGCATTATTCTTCGGGACATTAGAAGTCGAGAGGCGAAAAAATTTCCACATTCTTGAAGACGAAAAATTTTCCGAAATTGTGATTCTTGTGTGCGAGATGGATAGCGAGTCTCCGCTGACTTCATATTAGGGGAGTTAGGTAGGCAAAAGTTGGGGGTATTGTGGGTACTTTTGAGTGAGTTTATGGGTTAAAAAAAGGGAGATATTTAGGAAGGAAGAGAGAAGGTTGGGAGTTATTAAGGGTTTACTTTAGTTTTGTTTTCGTTTTGCTTTGTTTTTTTTTGTGTATCAGTTTTTGCCTCTCTCTCTCTCTCTGTCTATCTATCTCTATCTATCTATTTATCTATCTATCTCTCTCTCTCTTCTCTCTCTCTCTCTCTCTATCTATTTATCTATCTATTTATCTCTCTCTCTCTATCTATCTATTTATCTATCTATTTCTATTTCTCTCTCTCTCACTCTCTCTCTCTCTCTCTCTCTCTCTCTCTCTCTCTCTCCACACACACACAGACACACATGTATATATACCTTTTGCCCAGCAACCCGACAATCACAGCAGCCCGATCAGAAATAACAGAATAACAGTGAATATAGTGATAACAGTGAAGATAACACAGCAAAAAATCTAATAAATGGAAACAGTGAATACAGTGGAGAAAGAAAAGCCGGCTATCAGGGTTAGCAGCATAACCATAATGCTCAACACGATCCTATTGCAACAAGAATAGCTTGAGTACGGTTATTTTTATGTAATCATATCAGGAAATTGAATAGCCCGGATGAGGTCGACAAAGCCTACAATATCATTCTAAATACATCAGATTTTAGAAGAACAAGAGACATAACTAACGATATTAAACGGAAGACAAACTCCATAGTACAAATCATGATCGATCAGTGCTTATAAAAGGACAGCGTAGTGCTTGCTACAACAACGACAGACACTCCCGCTACTGATTGGTGTCCGCCACCAAAGAAAACAGGTATTTCTGCACCTTTTGTGAAAATCTTTCAAAAACCAAAACGCCAAGACATGCAAACACAACATGAAACCTCCTTCGTCAGTAAAGATCTTATTGATAAATAAAATTGATTTGCGGATCGGAAATGTTATCCGAACAGCAATCTGCAATAAACAGTTTGATTAGCCAAGGCGTGATGCCTCCTCAGCCTCAGGAATGCGGAAAGGAAGCAGCCGTCTCAACAGTCTCGACCTCTTCCCATCCTACCACGATCAATCTGCCTACCAGGCTTTCCCTCCCCTGTCAGAATGTCCTTTTAATCCACGTCACAAAATGAAAACACACACGTAACCACCCTCTCTCTCTACACCTTCCACGGCAGTACCCACGACCAATGCCTCTCCTAGCTCCCACCCCCACCCCCCTTCCCCGACACTCCATCCCCTCTACCCACTCCCTCTCTACCCACTCCGACCCAGCAGACTCACGACCTTGCTGACGCGCCAGCCTCCCCTCGTCCGGAGCCACCCAAGCGTTTGCCCAACAACAACGCTGATGTGCCCGTAACCGGTACACAATGATACCCAGACGAAGCTACGGCAGGAGCAGTAAAAGGAAGAACAAGCATAAACATCTTCCACCAAACCGCCAGTGGGAAAGATACGACACAACATTACGTGCCTGGAGTACCTGCCCCCCCCTACTACCCCTCCTACTCCACCAGCGCCACCGCTCGTCCTCAACAACTACGCGGAACGAGCGGAAACACACATCAACAAACAAACGAGCAGTCGCAGCCCCGCCAAGATGAGGAAGGCTTCGTTCCCGTCAACCCTAGAAAACAGATGAAGACTACCTCGAAGACTACCTGAAGACTACCTCGAAAAAATGTTCTACAACATTTCTCGTGTGAAGGCTGTCTAAACTAAAAAGGCACACAATTGTTACTCAAGCTTCACAGGCACTATAAGGGGCAAGGATGTTTACTCAGATATTTTTTGGAGAGCCCGACGTCTTTCCTAATAATGTAAAGCTGTTCCTTAATAGAAACAAGTACAAAGGCGAGGAGAATGTTTGATGTTGCAAATCCGGCGATCAAACCACTTAGCACTATCAGAATAGAACACATCAATGCACAGTCTCTCCTCGGTCACTTCGAAGAAATTGAATTGATAATGAAGGAGGGAAATACGGATAGTTTGTGTATTAGTGAAACTTGACTTCACCAAGAAATATCGAGTTTCACATCGAGTTTCATCAACATTCCAAATCTTCATGTTTACAGATGTGATTCAGGATGTGGAGGTTAAGTCTGTATATATGTAAGATATCCTTAAAGTAAATAAGGTCTCAACAACTGTAAATAATATACCCGTAGAGGACATCTGGATAACCTTACAAAGCAGTATGTATCCTTCCTTTCTCGCCGGCACAATCTATAGACACCCTCATGCCACTACAGAATCTTTTGACTATCTTGAAAATACTTTCAGAGAAATGCCAGTAAAGAGAAAGCCCCCTTTTTATTTTAATTGATTTATGTGATGCTCTAAATAAATCCAATGCAAAGTTAACTGGTTTAATTCATAAGAATAAATCAAAACAACTTAAAGAAAACACCTTATCCATATCAGAAGTTATAATAACAAACAGACTCGATGTTATACTTCACATGGACGCTATCCTCTACCACATCGGTGATCACGAGTTTTTGACCATGATGAATGTAGAAATAAACGAAAAACAATCACTAAAACTCGCATTACGATCCTCAGTTACTCTGCTAACATATAGCCAATGAATCGCCAGAAAACTTAACGAGAAATAACGTTTACAGACTAGTTAATATTCTAACAAATGTGATAAAGAACAGCATAGTTGCCTCCGCTACTTTTAAGACAAAAGCAGACGTCCTCCCGCCTTTTAGATAAATTAAAATATATATAAATGATGGAGATAGTAATCAGAAAGTCCTCAAGATAAACAGATGTGACACCTCCCTTCAGGTTGAATATAAACACAAGCAATGTGAAAACACTAATCTTTTGTGCGAAAAAAATAAATATTCTAAAAGTAAGTTCAATGAATACAGAATCGATTCTGGCGAAACGTGGAAACCAATTAATGCATTAGTGATTAAAAAGAAATATAACACAGACATTTGCCTAAACTCCATAAATAACAGAACACATATAATTTGCAGAAGTCGGTAGACCCACTTATGAACAGAACTACCCTCACATATCACCACAACATAAATCTCTCTCTCGCTCTCTCTATCTCTATCTCTCTCTCTCTCTCTCTCTCTCTCTCTCTCTCTCTCTCTCTCTCTCTCTCTACATTACCTTGCTTTGCCTTACGTTGCCTCTCATTCTCTACGTATACATGTGTATCAAAATAATAACTTTAGATCACTGTCTAGTCATTGACCTTAAAACACGACACAAGACTACAAGGCTTACACAAGTAGTCTATTAGTATACTCGGAATCAAGTCGTCAACCAGAAATTAAATTCCATAGTGGTAGTGGGAGTTACTATGAGAATTTGA
>NC_051397.1:2476250-2481250 GCF_015228065.2 Penaeus monodon
GTGTAGGGGGATATCGTTGGGAGGAGGTGGTTTTTATCGCATTTCCCTTGGTGTGTGGAAGGAGCGGGGTTTTGTTTTAGAGGTTGAGTGTGTTTTCATGGGGTAATTTTAAAATTTTTTCAATGGTTTCTTCTGAGGTTGGGTTTGGGGAAAAAAATTTTTGGGGAAAAAGGATTTTTTGTGGGGGGGGAAAGAAGGAGGGTGTTAAAGCATAGGAAAAAGGGAAAATGGAGGTGATTGTGGGTAGGGGAAAGGGGGTGGAAATTTGTTTTGTTGTTAGGGTTTTCGAGGAGGGAGAGGGGGAAAGGGGTTTGGGGTTTTATGGTGATTTTAAATTCTTAGTAGAGATTGGAGGTCTGGATTTTGGGTGGGAAAAAAAGTTTGAAAAGGGAAGGTAGGAGGTAGAAGAGGGGGGGGTTTGATGTAGGGGGGGGGGGGGGTTAGGGAATTTGGGAAGTGAGCATTTTTGGATGGGGGTAAGAGAGAAAACCCGTCGACGTGCTTTTTTGGGGGTTACGTAGTGTGGTCCCAAATTTGAATCAAATTTTACGTGATTTTGCAGGGCAGTTGTCGGGTTGGCCAGGTGGGCCATAGGGGCATCTGGTGTGGAACGGCAATGTTTGGCTGGGGTCCTAGACGCCACATTTTTGGACTGGGGGAGGTTGGGAGGATAAAGGGGGGATTCTCCTCCCATTAGCGTTAAAGGGAAGGTCTGTCACGGAAAGGGAAATTTTTGGGTATGTTTGTAGGTTTCCTTTTGAGCCTCTGGGGGGAAAGGAGTAGCATTGCTGTGTTGCATATAAATTTTTGTGAGCGGCAAATAGATCTCTCCAAATTGACCAATCTTTGTCATAGAGGGGAATTTGGGGGAGATTGAAATGTTCCGGTGCAAGTTTGGGGTTTGGGTGGGGTTTGCAAGGATGGGGGTTTCCCTATAGGTCTGTTAGTTTTGTTAATGCTATAGCTTTCTTTTTGGAAATTGTTACTGTGACAAAACGGGAACGGTCAGGTCGGCTACGAAAGAGACTTTACCCACTTGTTTTGGAGACATTTTTGGAAAAAGGGGAGAAGGGGGTGTTGTTCCCCCCCGGGGGGAGGGCCTGTGGGAAAGGGGGAAATACGAAAGGGATTTTGGGGGGTCCCAAAAAAAAATTTTTTGGGTGGAAATTTACCGGGGGGGGCCAAATTTTCCAAATGGTTTTTGGGGGGGATTAGGGTTAGGGGGGGAAGGGGGCGGGGGGGCCCTCGTGGAAATCGGTAAAACCCCAGATAAAAAAATGGTAATAATTTGAAATAATATAGTTGGTAATATAAATAATATAGACAAGTTAAAAAATGTTTTATAATTTTATACTTTTTTAGGTTTGGAATATAAAAATAATGAAATATAATTAACTTTAAAAATTTAATGACTGTTTTTTATTGTGGGATGATAAAAATTTGTACATTTGAAAAAATATTAAAAAAGATAATGATAAAACCCCAAAATTTTTTTGGGGCCCGCCCCACCCGATTTTTAAAAAAAATATCCCAACAAATTATTTTTTGCACCCTGTTATAAAAATTTCAATTTTAAAGGGGTTTTTAAAAACTGATCATTTTTGGAATTTTAGGGTTTTAATTTTTCCAAATTGAATTAATAAGGGGGGATTTGAATTTAAGTAAAAAAAAAGGGTTGATTATAGACCAAAAGAGGAATCCCCCCGATTTTCCCTTTCTTTTTCCACTTGTGAGCGTAAAAAGACCCCCCTCCCCCCGAAAAAAAAAGAATAAAATAAATAAATATTGATGATAATACATGAATAATAAAAAAAAAAAAATAATACAATCTTGGCCCCGTAGCAGGAAGGGCATGGAAGATACCAAGGTTTTGCGGAAAAAAATTTTAAAAAATATACAAAAAACGCACCTGTGGAGGGCGGGATAGAGTACAAACCGCTCGGCTGGGCTCTGTGATCGCACTGTGGCATATCTTTTCCCCGGAGCTGCCCCCCCCAACCCCCGTCCGGGGGTTGGGGGGTACACGTATGTAACGTATGTCACTCAGAAACTGTGAAAGGGGAAAATTGTTTGAAAGGGGGGTGTGACAAAAGTGTTTTCTATTGAAAATGGATAACATAAAGGGAATGGGGGGAAGAACAAAATTTTGGGGCGATTGGATTGGAGATTGAAAAGGCCCCCTTTAAAGGATAAAAAAGGGGGAAAAAAGAGAGGTAGCGGGGTCGGCCGGGGTTTCAAGGAATATTAAAAGGGATAGTTTATTTACTGTTAAGATTTTGAGGGGGGATTTTTGGGGGGAAAAGTAAGGGGGGGAAAAAGGTTGGGGGGTTTTAATGGGAGGGGGGGGGGATTGGGTTTTTTAAAGGGGGGGTATTGGAAGGAAATTCTGGGGGGATCCGGGGTAAGGGATTAGGGTGTTGGAGGGAGTGGGGGTTGGGGATGGTGGGGGGTTTAAAGGGGGGGGGGGTTTGGTGGGGGGAGGGGCTGGTTTTGGTTTGGGAAGGGGGGGGATTGTAAGAGGTGGATTAAATTCCCTTGGTTTGGGGAAAAAAGGGTTTTTTTAGGGGTTGGGTGTTTTTTTATAGGAATCTTGTTTTTTAAATGGTTTCTCGGGGGATTGGGGGGTTTTTTGGGGGATGTTTTTGGAGGGGGGAAAAGGGTTGCCCTGGGTTGGAGCAAGGAAAAGGGGAGGTGATTGTGTGGTAGGGGAAGAGGGGGTGGAAAATTTTTTCCCTGTTGTTAGGGTTGTGCAAAGGGGGGGAAAAGGGGAAGGTGTGGGGTTTGTAAGTGGTGATTGAAATATCTGTAGTAGAGATTGGAGTGTCTGGATTTGGTGGCAAAAGAGTTTAATTTGGGGAAGGTAGAGGTAGAAAGGGGGTTCATTTTGGGTCTTGTTTTTGGGCTTCACGTAGTGTGAGTCCAAGTTTGAATCAAATTTGTACGTGATTGTGCAGGGCAGTTAGATCGGGTATGGCCAGGTTGGGCACATAGTGGGCATCTGGCTGTGGAACGGCAATGTTTGGCTGGGTGTCCTAGACGCCAACAATTTTGGCACTGACGTGGAGGAGGTTGGTATGGACTAACAGGAGGGATTCTCCTCCTATGTAGACGTTAAAGGGAAGGTCATGTCTACGGAAGGTAATTTTGGCTATGTTAGTAGGTTTCTTTCGATGACCTCTGGGGGGAATGGAGTAGCATTGCACTGATGTTGCATCATAGTCTGTGAGACAGGCAAGTAGATCTTCTCCACAATCTGACCAATTTTTTGTCATAGATTGGGCAATTTGCTGGGGAGATTGAAACTGTTCCGGTGCAAGTATTGAGGGTTGGATGGGGTTCTGCAAGGATGGGGTTACCATATAGGTCTGTTAGTTTTGTTAATGCTATAGCTTGCTTTTCGGATGTTACTGTGACAAGACGGAAGCGGTCAGGTCGGCTACAGAAAGAGACTTTACCTACTTGTTTTTGGAGACATTGTTGGAAGAGAAGGGTGTTGTCAGAGTAGGGAGCTGTGGGAGGGATCACGAAAAATCGGTCCCATTTGGGCTGCGCTGAAGAGGGCATTCAAAATTGTTGTAGAGATAGGGGTAGTCGAAGGGCGGGGGCGTGACGAAGATGGAGTAGTGTTGAGGGAGGTAGTGTTATGGGGAGGTGGGCAATAAGGCTGTAAGGTATTAATGAGGGAGGATGGGGTGGTTGATGTTGGAGGTTGTGGGGGTAGAGGTGTTGAAGTTGAGCTTGCTGGGAGAGTGGAAATGTTCCTTAAGGGTTGATTGTTGGCTACTGTACTAGTAGGTATTGATGAGGGGGTAGTTATTGCAGTGTTCGGAGCCGTGGTCAAAGGAGAGCCTGGGGTCAGGGAATCAGGTGTGTTTACATCGTTGGGGCTATTTGATAAAGGAGCAAGCCTCATTGCCCCTAATAGTGGGGATAAGTTTTCATTACTGGCCATGGTAAGCCTGGATTATGTTGGTGATAAAAACAGTTCACCCCTGAGGGTTCCCTTGAGGGGTAAGGGCTAGATAAAAATCAGGGGAATACCGTGCCCATGGCTCCCTCAGGCCGTTCAGGACTGGCACAAAGTCAGCCTTTCATCCTTTCAGCACGGCTCTCACACCTTAGGAGGTGGATAGCAGAAGGGTTTGGTGAAGGGACAGAAACGAAAGGTGGGAAGGAAAATAAAGACCATGCAAAATTAGTTGAGTCGAGGGCTGAGTCCCAAGGTAGGGGAGTTCCCCATCATTGGGTCCCAGTCTCTGCCTCCTAAGCCCCCCCACGACAACAACGGGCAAGGGATTGGGGGGGAGCGTATTTTCAAAGAAAGAAATGGATCCTTTCATCTGGTTGTTTTGGTCTTAATGTAGAACCGCCTTTTATCCAGTGAATAAATGAATGGATGAATGAATAAATAGATGAATAAATGAAGATCATGAACAGCACATTACAGATACGGAAGTTTTATTGTCTGGCTTTATACACTATACGACTTTCTCTCGTCTGTAGCATTTCTTTTTATATAACATTAAATACATCGTGTAAAGCAGAGAATCAAACGGGAATTAATTATGATTTTTTTTCTTTCTGCCTGGTTCTTTTTTCTCCTCCTCCTTCTTCTTCGTCTTCGTTTTCATCTTCGTCTTCTTCGTCTTCGTCTGTTTTTTCGTCTTCATCTTCTCCCCTCCTTCTTCGTCTTCTTTATCTTTTTCTTTTCTTTTTCCTTTTCTTTTCCTTTCTTCTTCTTCTTCTTCTTCTTCTTCTTCTTCTTCTTCTTCTTCTTCTTCTTCTTCTTCTTCTTCTTCTTCTTCTTCTTCTTCTTCTAATATTTTGCGTATCTGAAATGGCAAACAATAAACCTCCCCTCTCCCCTTGCTTTTTTTGGTTTGTAAAATAGTGACTTTTTTAGGCATTCAAGGTGCATTTATTTAGTATGAAAAGCATACAAAATGTTGGTTCTCGTGCTAAGAATATTTCCGTTTGGGTTCCATTATAAGCATTCTATC
>NC_051397.1:2491250-2496250 GCF_015228065.2 Penaeus monodon
GTGTGTGTATGTGTGTTGTGTGTGTGTGTGTGTGTGTTTGTGTGTACGAGAGAGAGAGAGTGTGTGTGTGTCTTGAACCTGCTCCTCATGTTATTTGTTATTAATGCAAGCCTTCTTTCCATCATTATTATAAATGTCAATAATCATCATTATCACACTCAGTATCATTGTCGATAACATCATTAATAAGATATAAGATCAAGGCTAATAGCAACTAAAGTATAAGCGTAAACTGATTGAGGAATAAAGGACACACACACACACACACACACACACACACACACACACATATATATATATATATATATATATATATATATATATATATATATATATATATATATATATATATATAACAGCGGAAACAACATGGAAGACAGAGCGATGTAAATAATATAGTCAGAGACAAGACGTACAATTGTGAATATATTTGGGTTTAGTTATATTTCCGTATATCCTGAGAGACTTCAGATAACAATCATTAACAATATATCCGGTATCATGAGAAAAAGAAATCAGAAGCACATAGTCCCTTATACCAATTTATTCACAACGTCCTAAATAATTGAATAACGAAACACGCAATCACCCACTACTAAAGTGTTTCGAAACTTCACTCCTTGTCTCCCGAACCAAACTTATACGTAGTCGACTGGGTACCACTAGCAGTGAAATCTACTAATTGACTGTAAGACCCTTGTGGAAGCAGGCACTTCGCAAATACGGGTTTTCCTCTTTCACACGAGAGGGACATTGTACTCGGGCACCCCTTAATTCTATTATGCTATTAGCTGCTAATGGCGGATTGTCTCTGGCTTCAGGATACAGTGTCAACTGAGAGCTTGATTACTGCGCGAAACAATGGGTTTTATTCGTGTTAATTATCTGCAGTGATTGTTCGCAACCTGTCTTGTTCTTGCCTTTGTTTGATAATGGGTGAGTTAGATGATAAAGATATCTTTTCAAGCGATTTTCACTAATTGCAATAAAAGCATTGATGAGAAAGCTTCATTATCATGCTCGTAACCTTTATTCATCCTTGATATTGTGATGCACATTGATGTATGTCAGGGCATTCAATTTGCAGTTTCATATTGCATACAGTTGCAACGTTTGTCTTTTGCAATATTTTAATGCTACAAAAATATTTAGCTCCCCTAAACAATAAAAACAATAAAAGTGAAATGGATAATTTGATTGATGTGGCCTTAAGATCACAATGAATTAAAGAGATGGATCTAATTATTTCATTTTCGTAGTTCACAGAGAGAGAGAGAGAGAGAGAGAGAGAGAGAGAGAGAGAGAAGGAATGCATGCACATACACACACACACACACACACAACAAACAAACAAACAAACAAACACACACACACACACACACACACGAAAAATAACACTCATAAAGAAACAAACACACAATCGCAGATAAGTCTACCCAGTACCTCACGAATGCTGTCATGGATATAAGTCTTCCTCAAAAAAAAAAAAAAAAAAAAGAGGGGGAATTCTCCTGACTCTCTCCCTCTCTGCACAAACAGCCGAGTAGTTTATCCTGTGAGGGAGAGCTTGGGAAGAGAAGAAAGGCGAAAGATAAAACGTGTAGACATGGCATTCAGAAATAGGCTTGGTGAATTAGAATTTTTTTGGTCGCCATAATCGGCTTTTGTTTGAGACGAAAGAGGATAATGTATAGAATTTTCACTATTTTTTTCTTTCTTTCTCTTTTTGGGGTGCTTAGAAGTCCAGTGCGAGAAAGGTGAGGAATGGTTTATATTAATGCTTAATAGAACAATGGTTAATATCATCATTATTATTATTATTATTATTATTATTATTATTATTATATTTATAGCGTAAGTATGAATATTTCCTGTACGTTGATAATTCGTTATTCAAGTTTTGGCAATTATGATGCACTTAAGCCCTAAAAGATTTTTTTTTTACTGTAAGCAAATGAAGTTGCTCGAGGTGACGAGAAGGCAGGAAATGTGTTGTATTTTACACACACACACGCACGTACACACACGCACACAGACACACACACACACACACACACACGCACTCACACACACACAATATATATATATATATATATATATATATATATATATATATGTCTTATTTCTTTCTTTCTTGCGTAAGTTTTATGCTTGCGTTAAACTCTTAATTTTGTTTTTGTTTTTTCTTGATTTTGCGATAACCCTAATATTCCCTTCTCCTTCCGTTAACTTTCTCTCATCGTTTTATTTGCCATAATTTCCAAAGCATTTAACTTCCACAAAGAGAAATGATATTACCGGCATTAATGACATACTTTTAACGACGGGATAATAGTCATTCAGAAATTCCAACGAGGCATTTATGTACATTTTATTTTTTTCTGATGAGTTTATTGCTTAGCTCACAGAGAGACATCAAACATGCAAAAGAGGTGATAAAAGTACGAATGAAGAGAAGAATAACTCGAGTATTTGCATTTTTGACGATACTTTACGAGCAGCGGAAGTGAGGTCGGAATGAAGATCCGTGGGTGAAGAAAGAGCACTGGGGAGGGGGAGGGGGAGGAGGGGAAGGGAGGGGGAGAAGGGAGGGAGGAGGGGGAGATGAAGGGGGAAGGGAGGGGGAGGGGGAGGGGAGATGAAGAGGGAGAAGGAGGGGGAGATGAAGGGGAGAGAGGGAGATGAAGGGGGGAGAGGGAGAAGGAGAAATGGAGAGGGAGGGGGAGGGGAAGAAGATGGAGGGAGATGGAGAGGTAGAAGGTGGGGGAGGAGGAGGAGGGAGGGAAATATGTGTTTTTGTTTTCTTTAGTTTGTTTTTGTTAGTGGTGGGGAGTTGGGTTCTGTGTATGTTGCTGTTATTGTTTTTTTTTATGCGTGTGTCCGTATTTCTGCTTGGTTTGCGTCTCCGTATATGTGTGTGTGTCTGTGTGAGTGTACGTGTTTGTCTGCATGAGTGTATATGTGCATGTGTGTGTGTGTGTGTGTGTGTGTGCATGTGAAAGCGCGTATATATGCGTGTGCTTATATGTTCTACAGTATGATTATTCCCACTCCCTAAAAAAATCTTAATTTCCCTTCGCCCCTATAAAATAAATAAAACTGCAAAATGTTCTTTCTCTCATAAGCACTCTATACCTCCCCTGTATTTCAAAACCCTTCCACGCAATTTTTCTCTCTCTTCCGTTAAACTTATCCGCCTGCAACTTTCCCCCAAGTTATTTTTTTTTCTCTCTCTCTCTTCTTCCCCTCGCTGGCATTTACATTCCCCTCGTCTCAGTCACAACTTGGAAGAATTTTAAGTTACTGTGATCTTATATTTTCTCGATTAATAACATTTCTGAATTTGATTTTTACTTGTGTGTTTCGTGTTGTTATTATTAGTATTATCGGTGTAGTTTTTGTTTGATGTTATTGCTGTTGCTTATTGGGGTAAGGATAATTCATAATATTTATAAGGGTAATGATAACAATAATGATAATAATGATGATAATAAATAAATAATATTAATATTATAATAATAATAATAATAATAATAATAATAATAATAATAATAATAATAATAATAATAATAATAATAATAATAACAGCGATAATAATAATCAAAATCATGATGATTATGATTGTAATAAGGATGATGATCATTACCAACATCATCATAGTAATAACGATGACGATAACAATAATATATAACGATAATTATGATGACGATAATAACAATAATAATAATGATGGTTATTATGATGATGCTAATAACAGTACCAGTAATGCTAAAGACAACAGTGATGATGACAATAATAAAAAACAATATTTTAGTGTTTTCTATTTGATGATTATATAATTATGACAATTATTATAACCAATGATGATGACAGACGACGCCAGATGCAGATATAATGTATGAACAAACGCAGCAAAAATAAAATATATATCGAACCATGCTAAATATTTACACTAAAGACCAAGTTATTTATCTAAGTGCTGTGTTGCAGAATCTGGGTGTGTGGAGTTGAGGAGATAAAATCAATAGCCAAGAGTCTGAGATTCCAGGAGACAAACTTGAAAACTTAAAGAAAAGAAAGTGTGAAAGGATGTTAAGATAAAGAAAGAGAGGTTTATCGTCTTATTGCTATGCACTTCATGTGAATTCTTGCCATGTTTTTGTTATAAGAGTATGACTCCCAAAATATGTGTTTTTGTTTTTGTTGTTGTTGTTTTTTACTACGAATGTGTTCTTTCCCTTAGTTTTGTTTGGGCCATTATAACAGTAGGTATGTAAACTCTAAGTAGTTGATGGATTATGCTATTACATTTTGTTTTGAAATGAGCTTAAATATAACCTAAAACTGCAGGAAATGTAGGCGGAGCGAGGTAAGGTCACCGGTTCCGTCTGTTAATGACCCTCCATACTCTCTCTCTCTATCTATCTATCTATCTATCTATCTAACTGTCTATCTATCTATCTATCTATCTATTATTATTATATATAATATATATATATATATATATATATATATATATATATATATATATATCTTTATCTGTCTCTCTCTCTCTATTTCTGTCTCTATCTTATCTCTCTCTATATCTGTCTCTCTTTCTCTCTCCTCTCTCTCTCTCTCTCTCTCTCTCTCTCTCTCTCTCTCTCTCTCTCTCTCTCTCTCTCTCTCTCTCTCTCTCTCTCTCTCTCTCTCTCTCACACTCTATCTATCTCCATCTCTCATTGTGCCCCTTGTTATCTTTTTATCGTCTCACATTGTAGCAACTGTAAACCTAACATAAAAAAAAAATATGTAAGGATCGAGATTAAATTCATAAAACGCACGAAAATATATGATAATGATCCCGAAACAAGTAGCATAAATGATAACAGTAAATATTCATTATAAAATCATAGAGCTTTCATGTTATTCAAGCTAATGTCATTTCCGCAGTAATTAAAATCTCTGCCTCCATTATTTATATGACGAAAGCCTAGCTTGTTAGGTTAGTCTATTATGTC
>NC_051397.1:2503750-2506250 GCF_015228065.2 Penaeus monodon
TCTCTCTCCTCTCTCTCTCTCTCTCTCTCTCTTTCTCTCTTTCTTTCTCTCTCCGAGCCCTTCTTTTCGTACCGCATCCTCTCCGCTTCGTATTCCGACCATGGTCTCCTTCTCCAAAAATTTGAACAGATGATTTTGAGTTGAAAGCCGGCAACTGAGCAATCCATTTCTCTGTATGAGTTTTCTTCGCTTTTTCAATGACCATTCGGTAAAAAATAAATGAAAATAAATAAATAAATAAAAAAAAACGTAATTTTGTCTTCGGCTGATCTTATTTTCTATTTATTTGCCTGTCTGTTCATCTTTCGTTTTTTTCTTCTTTCCTTTCTTTCTTTGTTTCTTTCTTTCTTCGTTTTTATGTTAAATGAGTGCCTGTCTATCTATTTACATTTCTATTATTGATTCTATCTATTTTTCACCTCTCTCATGCTCATGAGAGAGAGAGAGAGAGAGAGAGAGAGAGAGAGAGAGAGAGAGAGAGAGAGAGAGAGAGAGAGAGAGAGAGAGAGAGAGAGAGAGAGAGAGATAGTAGATAGTAGGATTAATAGAGATTAGATATGTAAGTTCACTATTGTATATATCTGTAGAATAAAGAAATAAATCTAGATTAATAAAGAAGGTTGTCGACCACAACCATTGGCGAGGACGGGGCCAATGGACAGTATTGTGAGATAGTTCCGAATATGTTTCACAACACTGCTCCCTTATTCTATACCCAATTAGGGATGGAGGTCGAATCGAAAAAAGAGAGAGAGAGAGAGAGAGAGAGACAGAGAGAGAGAGAGAGAGAGAGACAGAGACAGAGACAGAGACAGAGACAGAGGCAGAGACAGAGAGAGAGAAAGAGAGAGAGAGAGATGTGGCTGTACGCCCATATTCATGTGCTTGTTTGTATATGCATATATGTATATGTATGTTGTGTGTTTGGATAGACATATATGTATATGTATAGGCTGCGGTGGCCGAGTGGTTAGAGCATTGGACTCAAGACTGTCGCGACGGCAATCTGAGTTCGAGGGTTCGAGTCACCGGCCGACGCGTTGTTCCCTTGGGCAAGGAACTTCACCTCCATTGCCTACCTAGCCACTGGGTGGGCAAGCCAGCCCAAGTCAGTGCCGGTCCCAGGTCCGGGTAAATAGAGAGGATTGGCGTCAGGAAGGGCATCCGGCCACAAAAGATATCTGCCAGAACCTGATCATGGCGACCTAATTTAAGAATGGGATAAAGCTAAGAAAAAAATATATATGTATATAGCACCGCTTGCCACCAGTTGTCAGCGAGACGTGAGACAGACTTAGAGCGGGTAATGAAAGGGCCTTGACTTGTGGGTTTATTAAGGAAGGGAGATTTGAGACCCCCGAGAGACCCCCCGCCACCCCGGGTGCCGTGGGCGGAGGGGTGGCGAGCTGGACCCTGTGTGGCTTGTTTCTGCCGTCCCTCCCTTTGTAAGACGAGACGATGTCCTTGTATGCGGCGGTTCCCTGCGAGGGCAGGTGTTTACATCCGTCGCGGAAGTGTCAAAAGTAAAAACCGAGCGAGTACCTGCGTCAATTCGCTCAAGAATTTTCACAGATGTGAGTTGTGAAGCGTAACATCCAGCCGTTAGCATATTGTTTACACACACACACACACAACACACACACACACACACACACACACACACACACACACACACACACACACACACACACACACACACACACACACACACAAATGCAAACACACATACACACACGGAACCAACAGATGTGTGTATGTGTGTGTGTGTGTGTGTATGTGTGTGTGTGTGTGTTCAGAGACAGGCTGATAGACTAAGAGGGGTGGGATAGTGTGACACAGAAAAGGAAAGAGAGTAGTGATACTCGTATATCGAAACTTTTCCAAACATATGCAAAAGTTTTTTTTTTCTCTCACTCTTTGAAGCTGAACATTCACGTTCAGCCTGATGTTTTTTTTTTCTTTTCTGTTTTTTTTTTTTCTTCTTTTTTTTCGTTTTCTCTCTTTTTTTTATCCAACTCAATTCCAGAATATGAAGATGAAATATAATCACAGAATGGAAATGAATACATTAAATTTTAATCTGGTATTCTGTTATTATTGGGTTTGCGAAGCTCATCATTCTTAACGACGTAATTCCAGAGAGAGAGAGAAAGAGAGAGAGAAAGACGAGCAGACAGACAGGCAGACAAATGGACAGATAGATAGACAGACAGGGATAAAGAAAATTGAGATGGTGAGAGAGAGAGAGGGAGAGGAGAGAGAGGAGAGAGAGAGAGAGAGAGAGAGAGTATGAGAGAGAAAATAAGTATCAAGAAAGTGTAAGAAAGAAAAAAATGGAGTGAGAGAGGACAGAGAAAAAGTATCAGAAAAAAAGAGAAAGATAGAGAGAGAGATAAAGAGTGTGTGTCTGTGAGAGAGAGAAAGAGAGAGAGAGAGAGAGAGAGAGAGAGAGAGAGAGAGAGAGAGAGAGAGAGAGAGAGAGAGAGAGAGAGAGAGAATG
>NC_051397.1:2511250-2513750 GCF_015228065.2 Penaeus monodon
AATGATAATGACAATTGTGATGATAATGAAAACAGTATTAGTGATTACATCCAGCAACAAAAATAATTATAATAATATTAATAATATTAACGACGGTGCAAATATTGAAATAATAAGGACAACAGATCATTTAAATTGCGAAAACGGAAATAAATCATACGCCAGGAAATTATTAAGAACTTCCGCACAGAGCCAAATATTGAGATTTTTTTTTTTAAGTCTTTCGTACCAGAAAGATATATCGCCAGTAGGGGAGCAGCCGCCGTTCTTAATATCTTGATAAAGTCGTCCTTTTCGTGATAAAGAGAGAGGGGAGATAGAGAAGGAGTAAAGGAAAAGAGAGAGGGAGAGAGAGAGGGAAGGGAAGGAGGGATAGAGGGAGATTGAGAGATGGAGAGAGAGAAATTGAGAGAAGGAGAGAGGGAGAGAGAAGGAGAGAGATTGAGAGAAGAAAAGAGAAGGAAGGAAAGGAGGAAGAGAGAGGGATTGGGAGAAGGAGAGAGAGAGAGAGAAGTTGGTTGAAGAAAAGAGAGAGAAAAAAAAAATTGGGGAAGGAAAGGAAATAAATAGCTAGACAGACACAGAGAGAGAGAAAGACAGACAAACAGAGCCACAGAAAGAGAAGGAAAAACGAAGAGCAAAAAAAGAAAATGAAAATGAGATAAGATGAAAATGAGACAAGAAAATGCTCCCTGCAGCTGTGCGCTTGACCTCTCCCGCAGCCATTAACTGAATATATTAGTTTCATATCTTGCATTATATAAGGCTACCGTTGCTTCTCTCGCTCTTTATTGCTATTACTGACTTTATCAGCGTTATCATTAGTAGTAGTAGTAGGAGGAGGAAGAGGAGGAGGAAGAGGAGGAGGAGGAAGAGGAGGAAGAGAGGAGGAGGGAGAGAGGAGAGAGGAAGAAGAGGAGGAGAGGAAGAGGAAGGAAGAAAGGGAGGAGGAGGAAGAGGAGGAGGAGGAAGGAAGAGGAGGAGGAGAAGGAAAAGGAAGAGGAGGAGGAGGAGAAAAAGGAAAAAAAGGAGAAAGTGGAGGAGGAGGAGGAGGAGATGGTAAGAGGAGGAGGAGAAAGAGTTAGTAGCAGCAGTAGATATTACTTGGTAGTAATGATAATAATGTTGATAATAGTAATATAGTTATAGTAATAGTTACTATTGTTTTTGTTGTTATCGTTGCAGCTGGCGTTGTAATAGGATCATTGTTGTTATTACAATTGCAATATAGATATTCCATTTTTTTCTTTATTCAGGTAATAACTCAAGATAATATGGCCCCTCATGGTAAGTAGTCAGGGTAAGTTTTTTTTTTCTGAACTAATTCAGTGTATAAAAAAGAAATAGAGATAGAGATATAGACAGGTTGGATGACTGATATTATGAATAGAGAGAAATCGAAAAAAAAAATATATTAAGCAATGACCTGACAATATATCTAGTCTTCAGAGAACAATTTTCACGCCCACGCCCGCCCACGCCCATTCTGCAGACCCTTATTAGCCTCTTGCTTATCGAGAGGTTAGAGTCGTCTTTTCCGACACGTCTCACGCGACAGGTGACAGGTAAACATTTATCAAGTTGCCAGATGCATCCCTCTTACTTCGGTTATTTTAATACAAATACGTATTTATATTGGGTATCTATATCGCAGTACAATCCACCATAAGCTACCAAAAGCCGTTTAGGATATTGTAATCCAAAATACTGTGTAAGAGGTAGTAAAAGAGGTAGTTGTCAACCGTCAACCATTACGTCACAGTAGTGGGCGGAGCTTGCGATCTGTCTCGCCTCCGATCACGCGACAGGTTTTGGGTGTCGCAAGATTGCCATCGGAAAAAAATGCCAAAGGTTCATTCTTTTAGTAAATGGCTATGCTTGTATAAGAGTAGGAGGAGGTGGAGTGTATATGTACATGTGTACTTACGTGTGTGTTCCACATAAAAACAACATGTGCTTATGTGTACGTGAAGCGATGTAAACAAACACACTATGATACACAAATAACACTGAGATTGTTTGGCAAGGTATAAGCTAACCGATTTTCTTGTCATATCATTTTTTCATTTCATTTATTCTTTCATTTATTGCGCATTGCTCTTTTCAACATCAAGTACGAGGACGTTGCATATTCTACCATGAGCAATGACGTTGCACGATGGGTCCTTTCTCTTAAAATAAATAAATAAATAAATCATAGATACGTTTTGGCTGTTGCTTTCGCTCAGAGATTTGCAACAACGAAGAAACAATTTTCTTTTGTCTGTTTGTGAATTCCTGATACAGGGCGTAGTGATAGATCCATATCTTTCTTTCTTTTTAGAAATCTATTAATGGATAGTGAGATAGATAGATCATCTGGAGAGATAGATCGATAGATAGATCGATAGATAGATAGACAGACTCGATAGATAGATCTATAGATAGACAAATATTTAGGTAGGTAGAGCGACTGCTTGATCGACAGATAGATATAGAGATAGATAAATAGATATATAGA
>NC_051397.1:2524463-2531963 GCF_015228065.2 Penaeus monodon
TGTTGTTTTTTGTTGTTGTTATTATAATCTTTGTTATTATCATCTTAATAATAATAATAATAATAATAATAATAAATATAAAATAATAATAATAATAATAATACTCATACTAATATTAATAATCATAATACAAATTATAATAATATAATACATAATAATAATAATATAAGAAATAATAATAATAATACTAATATAATTGTTGTTGTTATAATCAACATCATCATCATCATTATTATCATTGTTGTTGTTGTTATGCATACTACAATACACCACCAATCACACACCACACACACACACACACACACACACCACACACACACAACACCTGCACATCCACACACACACACAGCACACACACACACACACACACACACATATATATATATTATATATAATATATATATTATATATATTTATATATATATATATATATATATATATATATAAATATATATATATATATAATATATATATATATATGATATATAGATAATATCTATATATATATTCTACATCTCAAAGAGCAAACAGATCAACAAGCACACAATATTGGATAAAATTTAAATCCTAATCCAAACGCATCCTTTGAATATTCTCCTCCTTATCCACGCTCGAAGGACCAAACTGGCGCAGTGAAATTTGATCCTTTCATATCTATTGCATCTGCTTGCCTTTTGCATTCGTCTTCGCTGGTTATCGTCAGGCATGACTATTTGCATGAATTCGTGGCCATTCCGTCTTTCGGAATATAATTATTCATAGATATTTTTAGGTGTATTTGTTTACCATATGTTCAATGGCGGATCGATTTCTTGTTTGAGATCTTCTCCGTTTGTTTGTGTTTTTTTTTTATGTTTTTGTTGTTGTTCTTTAAGTCCTGCTGTTTGTTGTTGTTTTTTTTGTTTGTTTTTTTTTTGTCAGTTTTACTTTGTATTCGTTTTTTTTCTTCTTCTTCTTCTTCTTTTTTTTTGTCTTTCTTTACTTTCCGCCTCACGTCTTCTTGGCCTAATGGGTTTCATCCTCTCGGCTTTTATGTCTATCTCCCTCTTTCTTACCTTCCTCCTTCCGACTCTCGCTCTCACCCTCTCTTCCTGTTGTTTTCTTTCCCTTTCTCTTCGATTATTGCCCTTTCTCTCTTCTTCCTCTTTCGCCCCTTCCCTCTCCTCCCCATTCCCTCTCCATCTCTTCCTGTTTCCTTCCTTCTCTCTCCCTTTCTCTCTCTCTCTTGTAAGGTTATGTGAGAGAGGAACCCAAAAGAGGCCACCCGTGAGGCGGGAAGCTTCAGAAGGCTTGGGCCAAGGAAAGGCGGGGCCCCGTTCGTTTCCCGCGAAAAGGGGTGAGGGGACTAGGCTGAAGGCTCAGAACCCACAACGACCTCACAGGTAGCACAACAATCCCAGAGATGCAGGCCTACGCAGGAGCGTGACCAATACGAAGATGCATGATAGAAATTAACAAAAAAAATAATCCTAACATGAACAAAAAGACCGTGCAGAAGCACCAAAGTAACAGCAAGTTAATAAGTAAAAGACAATTGCAGCAGGCTTAAAAATGAGTGAAAAATACGCCCAGAAGGCTAATAAAAACTAAGCCTGCCATAGGGCTTAAAACAGTAAAAGAACTAATAGTTACGATAAGACAAGTAAACGTAAAATGAGGGAAAAAGGAAAAGCTGAGCAAAAGCTGCAATAAAATGGCAGTAGAGAATAAAAGTAACAAGTAAAAGAACAATGTAAAAGAATAAAATTCAGTAGAAAGTAAAAAGTAAAAGTCAAGAAACACAGTTCACAGTATGTAAGCGGTAAAATAAAAAACCGGTCAGCATTAATACACCTGCAAGTAAAAGGGGCAGTACACCTTGTTTCAACATCACGGTGTAGAATCCGGACAGGTAAATCCAAATGGTCGTCACAACACAGTCAAGAGTATCCACTCATTTATTTCACAAAAACTTGGGTTAATTAACATCTCCCGCGGACGGCGGAGTACACATAATATAGTAATCCATAAATAATAATTCTTTAATAAAAGACTATACAAAGATAAAGACAATGATAAAACAATGATGTTAAAAGAAATCAGTCAGGAATTACAGTTATGGTAAAAAAAAATACGTAAAAGAATCGCTGCAATTCATTAATCAAATCTTAGAATACATAACCTTCTCCTTGCGTAACAGTAAATCTAAACGGATGAATATTAAAAGAAACCATAAAAAAATGCAATAACTGAGCTTAAAATATCAGATATAACAAAACGTATAAAAAAGGATTCAATCGCGCAGATGTGGATGTTGTTATCCGCACATCCGAATCTTTGGTTAAAGTATGCAGAGATAACGCAGGACTCAGTAAAGGTTTTTCTTTAAAAAAAATGTGTACCCAAAAAGTAACCCAAACAAATGGTACAATACATGTAAAAACATAAGGCCAGCATAGTCAAAAAAATAAGCGTAAGAAAAGAGCTGGCAGAGGGAAGTGGCCGGCTGTGCTCGACTCGCCCTGTTGAATTACGGTAGATTGTCTGGGTAGGATAGGGGTTAGGTGGGACAGGAAAGGATAGTGGTTAATGGTAAGAGGTAGGGCAAACGGGAAAAAGTAATGGAAAAGGGGGAAATCAGTGCAGAAGTATAAGGCAGAAGGAACAGAAGAGGGTGGCCGATAAGAGGGGTACGGGGAAATGCGGCAGGATCCGAGGCAGTATAGGGATAGGATAGAGCAGGATAGTAATAGGTATAGACATAAACGGTAAACAGCGCGGAACACGAGTATACTAGGGAGGAACTACATGTGGAAGTAAGGAAAGGGAAAAAGTGAGGGGAAGGAAGATGGTGCGAATAAGGGTATGAATGATGGAGGATCGGGCAGGAAGGAAGAGGGGGGGGATGGAGTTGGGTCTGTGGGGGGGGAGGTTAAAAACCTCACAACCCTCCCATACCCCGGTCCGGAGAGGACATCGAGAACACCTGGAAAAGAACAGGAAGCCTGAGCCCGATTCTTGCCTCAAAAGTTACTGTGTATGTTCAGCTGGACGTGGCATGACAGCATCAGCTGGCCCCACAAACACAGTAAATAAAAATGTACAGTAAAAACAGTACAATGAAGTAAATAAAAAAACAAACACAACTGTGTCTCTAACAGCACCCAGCCCAGTACGGGGCCGAAAAGAAAAAGGAATTACAGTCCTGACAGCTACACTCAGGAAGCAAGGGTAGCACTGGAAGACGGTTCTCTGTCACATTCAGCCCCAGGTCACCATTGAATTCTTCTCGATGCATCGCTGGTCCATCGTGGAATCAACGTCCTCAGAACTGTGTCTGCAACGTTCGATGTGGCGCACAGCTACAGAGGGTGGTATAAGGCACCTCTATATCCAGTCTTTCTTCTGCAATGTCTTGTAAGATTCATGAAAATCGTCCCATTCCATCTCGGTTTCGCCAGACCCCTCAGTAACAAGGAGATTCAGTGAAGTGCTTCGGCTCTGTGATGGTGTATAGCGTTGTAAATGTGCTCTCCTCTTCAGTTGGAATGCTACCTCGGCTCTGTCATGGCAGAGGTCGATGACATCAGGCGTGAGCTACTGGAGTTTTCCTGGACTATGGACACCTGTCCCTCGGCCCGGCCAGCAAAGTAATGCCTGTAGATCTGGGGCTGTTGTGGATCCTATCCTTGGCGAGTCGAGTTCCCTCCTCAAGGCCAGTCCGACAGGAGGTACATGATTCCCGGCAGCTGTGTCCTTAAGGTTGACTGTGCTTGTGATCTGGTGTTGACAGACTGGGGAGCATGTAGACCTCTCCCAAGGTTTCACGTCCCAGCTTGTACCCTTTTCAGTACCAGTGGCCGTGAAGTGTGATTCAGAGACCCATATGAGATCGTCGTCGAGTGCGGTTTGTAAGACCATGTGCGGCCAGTGTCAGGTGATCATTCACAGCATGTGTTAGAATTACATCTCATCGGCCTGTCCCAGGCGAGAATGCAGCTTCCTAGAAAACGACCTGAATGTGGCGGAATCTCAGTGGGTCGTGTAAGTGGCACAGCGCTCTGTTAAGGGCTGGCTGTATGGCATTTTGGAGTCCAGTAGGAAGATCAGCTTAGGTCCGTAGTTAACCAGGCTAATGCTGTAGAGATGGGCGTCAGTATACAGGAGCGACGCTCAACCACGCTCCTAGAATCCGTTCCATGAGATGACTCGGCTTCAAACTGTTAGCGTAAAGTCGCAGGCGTCGCAAGAATCCGTCCGAAGGAGAATATCGAACCGTGGAACGAAAGATCAGCTACTAGGGTGCGGTGAAGTAACCTAGATCTTTGCTGATGTTAGTGAGCTAACCTCTGCAGCTGATGAAAAGGATCTCCTTGAAACGCCTTTGAAATTCTTGCTATAAGTATGATGTCGGGAGCTGTTTGAACGGTCAATCACTCCTAAGTCAGCGGTGCTTGACCAGAGTCCACCTGAGAACCCGTGTCACTGAAGCAGAGAGAAGATTCTTCCCATCAACACTGAGTGCCACGACTGGCCGTCCGCCGACTGCTTGGAGTAACTCACAGGAGCTGCCTGCAACAGCTCTGTCTGGGCTGCGATGAGCGTGTGTGGGTTCCCGGTCCTGCGAAGTCGCCAGTGATCTGGAACCGCTCCTTCCTGGCCCTCGTTAAAGGGAATACTCACGATACATGTGACCGCTTCTACCACACCGAAACAGGAGTACGGCTGAGGGTGGATGGTTGACGGGCAGCAGCCCCTGCATTCCCGGGTGCTGTGGGTCGCAACTTCGATGGTATTTCGCAACCACATGTTGCGCCGTGAAAGTTGGGAGATAGTAGAGAGGCCGAGCAGGTGGAAGGTCGACAGCAGATAGCGGGAACCGGTCGTAACTAGTGGTCTCGTGCGCCGATGTGGACGGTCGGGGAGTACGACGTCGGACCGGTCTCTTCTTCTTGAAGGTTTGTTTGGAGACTGATGCGAGCGTTGGACTGCCGTGCCGATGCCATACCTGAGTCCAAGCTTCTGCGGTTTCTAGCCAGCTGGATTTGCGAGCAATCATCCTTGAGGAAAATGAGATACCGCAGGTGGAGCGGTAAGCCAGCAGGAAGACCCTCCTGAATCAGCTCTGAAGTCTCTCCAACAGCTCCTCGGTGGTCCCGGTAGCCCTTGGATAGACTCGACGCCTTTACCCTCAAGGAAAAAGTCCCATTGGAGCCTTGCCTCTCAGTCCAGCTGTGGTCATACGACACCTTAAAGAAGTCAGAGGCTGTAATAACGTGCCTCTAACTTATGCCTCAAGCTGCCGCTTGAAGGTGCCCCAATCTCCATATTCCATCAAAGCTTCTCCGGAAGTTTAACGATGGTCTCCGCTCTGCGCCCGACAGCTTGCTCTTGGCAGCCCGGGTGTAGGCCCATCAGTTGCGGGTCTTAACCAGGGTTTTCAATGTCCCGAATGAAAACTCTCCACCTTCCCTGGTTCCCTCTTCAGGGGCTCAAAGGCAGAGGTTTCTCCTTTGAAGTGGGGTATGGAGTCCCCTGGACACAGATAACGGTGATGACTCCCTGGAAGTCCAGTGAAGTCTGTTGGTGTTGAAAGTGGTCTGGGTTGGCTCTCACAATACGTTGTGCGCAAGGGAGTGGTCATTCTTGGGGCGGCTCGGAAATGGCTGTTAGCCTCTGAAAGTGGGGAGAGGACCCAGATGTGCTGTGCAAGTTTGTCCAGTGCTGCTATCCATCCTTCTGAGCCTGGCATTACTGACCACCTAAGCTGCCTCTGTAAAGAGCCTGCTCTTGCTGCTGCATACGCCTTTCCCTCTCCTCCGTTGTCCCGCTGCCATCCTGGAGGTCTTCCCTTGTAGCTGCTTGGCGAATAGGGGTTGGCAAGCCTGTCCGCAGGTGTGTGGTGGTTTGGCGAATGCGAGGGAGTGTAATCTCGAGCTGGCTGTTCCTCAGTCCGTATCTGCTGAGGGAAACCTGGCTCCCGTTACTACTGCGGATACCCACCGCCTCGGCAGGACGCCTCAGTCCTTACGCCTGGAGTTTTGGTCTTCCAATCGTTGTAGCCGGTCCCATCGTTCTCTGGGAGATTTCCTCCATCCTGCGGAATCAACTCGTCCTCTGTTCGTGGCAGCGACATCCCTCATCCTCTGCGCATTTCCTCCATCATCGTAACTTCCACCTCCACTGCTCGACTGCGTCGCTGTACTTGGGTGTCCTTGTACCCTGTACAACTATACTGGGAGGGATGAATCGCGTGTCAGCGATGAGTGACGCGAGCTTGGCTGGCTCGAGGATCTTGTGGATGCGCAAAGACCGCCCACGTCCGGCATAGTCAGAGCCTTGCGACAAGGGGAACGAAGTCCCACACACCAAAGGAGCTGCACAGCTCAACACGACGAAAAACAAACGGGCCAGAAATACTGGCTAACCCCCAAAACAAGTGGAAGAGTGATGCGTTGGAACTTGGCCAATGCTGGCAACATGAGATAATCTAAAATGACAAAAGCGGGCCCGTGTAAACTGGGTACAAACGACAAATACAGTGAACCCAAGTGTACATGAGGGATATAAGTAAAATTAGAGCAGGGGGTAAAAGAAAGATTAGAATACAGTAAACAATGAAAGTGTCCCTTACCTATCAAGAGCCACCAGGTTAAAACTAACTGATGATGCGGGGCACTAGTAAAACAAAGACAAAAAATCTGAAAGAGAAACAGCCTCGCTCAAAAATACTAAAATTCTCACAAAAATCTTAAATAAAACACAACCAAACATAAACACAAGAAACGTTGCTCTTCTAAAACTATAAACAACTAGCCAAAAGGAAAAAGCTAATGCTGGACTTTAAAAATCTTGTATTAGTCAACGAGCAGAGAACTCTTCATTACACTCCTGGTAGATCCCCACTCGCTGCCACCAAACTAGGAGGTTACCTGTATGGTTTTGTGAGAGAGGAACCAAAGAGGCCAACCCGTGATAGGCCGGAAGACTTCAGGCTTAGGGGCCAAGTAAAGGAGGGGCCACCCGTTCGTTCCTCGGAAAAAGTGGAGTAGTGAACTAACTCTGAAGGCTCAGAACCCACACGACCTCACAAGCAAAACATCCCCCGGAGGATGCAGGGCCTACCAGGGTAGCGTGACCATACGAATATGCTATGATAAAAACAAAAACAAAAATAATCCTAAAATGAACAAAAAGAAACCTGACAGAAGGCACCAAAGTAAAGCACGTTTAATACGATCAAAGACAATTGCCAGAAAGCTTAAAAATGAGTAAAAATCCGCCAGAAGGTCTTAAGAAAAACGAAGCATGCCCAGAGGGCTTAAAATAAAACGTATAAAAGAACTATAATTTCAGCGAATAAAACCAGTAAAAGGTTAAAATGAGGAAAGTACAAGCTGAAGCAAAGCTGCAATAAAAAGGCGAGTAAAGAATAAAAAGTTAACAAGTATAAAGACGCAGGGTAAAAGGTAAAAGTTCAGAGAAAGTAAAAAGTCCAAGTCGTAAGAAGCACGGACAATG
>NC_051397.1:2544463-2546963 GCF_015228065.2 Penaeus monodon
CTGTACACTAAGTTTTAATATGTCATTTTTTTCTTATTTTATAGATGTATGGTATATGTGTGTTCTATGGTTATCTATTTCCAGGTCATTTATTACATTATTTTATGTCAAGTCGATATATGAGCTGGGTTCGATTTTTAGACGCTAGTAGATAGTAGTTTTACTGTTATGTCCGTTACAACTAAGGATAGTGAGGACTCTAGAAAAATATATATATATGTTGGGGAAGGGGGGGATAGTAATAGCGAACATGCACAAATAATTTTTTTAATTCTAACCGATTTCACACCTTTTCATGGGTCTTAGTGATGATAAGGGAGATGGAATTAATAGTATCATTTTTATTTATAAGATCGTCATATTATTTGGGGGCGGTGCACATACCTTGGTACCCCGTAGATTAGCCATGGACGAGAGAGTAAAATATCTATTGTATATAAATTTTGCCTGTAACAGAAACGCTATGGAAATTATAGAACACTCTAACTCTGAATGATCAGTGTTTCATGTATCATCAAAAGCTGGCCGATCTTTGCCATACGGAGAATATAAATGTTTGTTTGTGAATAGAATACTACCAAATAAGGATAGTATTTAGCAAGATACAGCATCCTCACCGAAAGTAAATAAATTATAAAACAGTTAATTTTTTTCCTCGAGTGAATTTATTCTTTTTCCTATCTCTAGAATTCTCCCTCTTCCTTCTTATGCCTCTCCTACGCCCCACACCCCCTACTATCTAATTACACAATCCTGTATGTTTATCCATATTCCTTCTGCATCCTTCTTTCTTCCTTTCCCTCATGAAACTACCACTTTAAGAAATCACATCCTATATCCAAAAAGGGAAGAATTCCTATATCCAAAAATAGAAAATTGAAGCCTCTCAGCTTTGCATATGCATTTCCAGACCGAATTCCTTTCACTACTACAACTACACTATATCACTTAGAAATAAACAGACACCTACCCATTCGTTCGTTTACTTTGACCATCGCCATAATGTTCAACCTTTCGCCTTATCACATTCCCTAGTCGCTGAACATTTTACTTACACATTCTCGAAAGGGACTAACACCTTCAGTTTTATCTCCTGCTCCCACACTGCACTGCTTCATTATTATTCCATCTCTTTATTAATTCACGCAATCTCCTTTTATATAAAATGAAAAGGCACTTTATAGGGCGGTCAAGGAGAGGAGTTGAATGTCATGCCAGAACCCACTCGACACACATCTGGGTTCGAATGACTTAAGTCTGTCACCCTTTGACCAAGACATTTGCAAGAACAGTACATTACCTTATGTATGGAAACGTCTATGACACTGTTCCTTCTTTTCTTCTGTCCTGTAGTGTTGAATAAAATGTTGAAGACAGATAAGATAGATTTAGGATACAGATATGCTATTAATCCTAAATTGTTGATTTCCATTTTTATTTGACCATTCTTTCTCTTCATTTATTTTTATGTCTTATCACCATATCCATAATCAATCATATGCATATGCTTTATTCTAAAAACAAGGCTATTGTCACATATTCCGTCTTTAGTCACACCAGATTAATCACGATTCCTTCGTAGTGATATCACCTCCTTGGAGAGATTCTTCTCACGAGTCCACTCTGTCGGACTCGTCAATGAAAGGTAACGCGGACGTGGAGATTATCATACTAATTCCATGTACACGTTTCTTGTTACACTAATGTCTTGTACACGGAGATTATGACAATAATTTTCTGGACACGAGGGTTATAGCACTTCTTCACTATAGGCTAGGATTATAACTCCAATTCCTTGCACAAGTTGCTATTAAGGTTATTGCCTTGTACACGGTATTAATTATAATAATCTCTGTGCACGAGGTTTGTAAAACTACGTCACTTTACACGAGGTTTGTAAAACTATCACTACATACGAGGTTATAAAACTACGTTACTCTACACGTGGTTTTATAAAACTCCGTCACTATACACGAGGTTTATAAAGATACGTCACTCCACACGAGGTTTATAAAACTACGTCACTCTGCACAAGGTTTATTACATCTATTTCTTGTATACCAAGCTTTTTGCACTAATTCCTTATACACCAGTTTTAGAACACTACTTCCCTGCTTAAAACCACTTACACTAAATCACAACATACAAGAATACAACAATATGCCACTATACAACAAAGTTTATTGCACAAACCCACTATATGCAAGAACCCCACAGATCAACACGGGAGAGTAAACACAAGCAAGAACACTAATTGCAAGACCTTTAAAACACAAGAGCAATAGCTTCTCCCTCCCGTTCTCTCGCTCTCCCCTCGCTAACTCTGACCGTCAGGAGGACCCGCATCCTACGGTCTCTCCATGCATGAGGCACGGGGCTATGATTGCATGATTAGGGCTGCATTGGTGGGTTGATTGGGAGCAAGAGATGCGACCTTCGACCACTGAAGCCAGATGAAGAAAATAATGACAAAGATACAGATTAGAATATACAGGTGCGG
>NC_051397.1:2551963-2554463 GCF_015228065.2 Penaeus monodon
AAAAGTTCGTGCCCTGTTTTAAACTCTCGGGTATGGTATAAGTTTATAAGGTCATGAACGAAATATCTTACCATATACAGACTCGGGGTATAGTTCGTCTTCCTTCCTTTAACCTCCTTTTTTTTCACTGTGCTATAATGAGTACGTATTAACATGGGATAAATATCTGACATACGAAAAGTGTAAACCTTGATCGCTCGAAGCCCAACATTTCTGACACTAGCCACTGTCTATCACACGACTCGGAGGCAACTGCTGTTAACTCCCAATGTCCCCTTCTCCCTCCTATTTTTTTCCAAGGTGAGGTGTCACATCAAATTTAAAAAAAAAAATAAAAGAGACAGTGCCACTTAGCATCTTCATGTTATCACCAGCATCATTAGCACTGTCTACCATTTCCATCATTTTCACTTCTGTTTGATCATGTCGACAGTATTCGCTTCTTAAACAGGAGCATTACTCTTAGACAATGTAATTTCCGTAAGTACACATCAGCAGGGAAACCGATTACATTAATGCACCTGTCTAGATCATTGCAGTGGGCACGCGTGCGTCCGTTTGTGTGAATGAACACATATGTATGAGAGTGAGGGGGGAGGGGAGGGGGATGGAGAGAGAGGGGGGAGGGAGGGAGAGAGAGGGGGAGGGAGGGAGAGAGAGGAGGGAGGGAGGGAGAGAGAAGAGGGGGAGGGAGGGAGAGAGAGGGGGAGGGAGGGAGAGAGAGGAGGGGGAGGGAGGGAGAGAGAGAGAGAGAGTGAGTGAGTGAAAGAGGAAGGGAGAGAGGCACGGAGGGAGAGATAGATAGACAGATAGATAGATAGATATAGAGAGAGCGAGAGAGAGAGAGAGACAAACACACACACACACAAACACACACACACACACACACAAACACACACACACACACATACACACACACACACACACACGCAAAACACACACAAACACACACACACACACACACACACAGACACACACACACACACACACACACACACACACACACACACAAACACACACACACACGCACAGGGATAGATAGATAGATAGATAGATAGATAGACAAATTTCACAGTACATGCAATCAATACAATTTTATTCCGATCCCTTGTGAAGGAATAACCAAGCCAATCCTAAGCGCCCACACATGACATGCTTGAAATACACCATTAAGACAAGAATCTTCCGCTCGACAGACCAAAGCCAAGGATGAATGGGGGTGGGGGGGCTTTAAACAGATCACAGACCTTTGGATCATTCAATTCGTACGTGGTTTTAATGGTAACACGTTTACCTTTTCGTTATCCTGTGTTTATGGTCCTAACCAGCGAGTGTTGCAAGTTTTATAGAAATTTCTCCTGTTCTGAACATCACAGCTTTGCATTCAGGACAACAATCATTATCTGTTATTGGATGTTAAAATATGGGAGACTATCTGAATTGTACATTTGGACATCAGCGTCAAAATGAAAATCATAGCCGTTGGCAAAGGTTTATTACGTGTGATTAAATTCCTACTATATTTTTGCAGTCACACCGACATGCATTGGTTTTAAATCTTATGCAACATGTGCAATATTTTTTTCGATTTTACTTTATTTCTATGTGTGTTATATTTGTTGCATATAATGGTAAAGACGTTGATAATTATAATGAAATCAATAAATGGATGTTAATGCTCATAGTAATGGAAATAATATCAACAGATTAATGATTGATATCAATGATCACATTAGAAAAAAATAATGGAATTGAGTAAGGTGGTGATTAAAACAACAATTAATTAATGATAGCAGTGACAATTGTTGATAATCATAAGAAGAATGATTAATGAAATATTAAAATAAGGACAGCAATCACAATAAGAACTATGATAAAAATGATGATAATTATCATGATAATGATAACAGAAATGATAATCATGATAATATACTACAGATGATGTTGATAATGAATGTAATTATAATAAGAGTGATAATGGGGATAATGATAATGATAATGAGAGTGATAAATGATGACGATAATGATAATAGGTGATAATGATGATAATGAGAGTGATGATGATAATGATAATGAGAAGGATAATGATGATAATGAGAGCGATAATAATGATAATAATAGTAATAAAACTAATAATAATAATAATCACAATGATAACGATAATAATAGTGATTATAATGTTAGTATAATTATAATAATAATAATAAGATAATGTCAATAATAGTAAAATAATAATAATAATGATAATGATAATAATAGTATAGTATATTTTCCCAGATGTACTGGCGATTCTCATTCTGCTGCCGAAGAATCTGCTGATCGCCTGGGAAATGTTACGTGGTTACTTCAGCATTACAGTGAGAATACCAGCATAACTGGGAAAAAGATACATGACATAATACAGGACAGGAAGCAACCCGAAAGCAACCCTGCAGCAGATGCGATACAGCATAGTTTGGTGAAACAGGCCGAGGTTTCAGCACCAGGATCAGCGAACATC
>NC_051397.1:2571963-2574463 GCF_015228065.2 Penaeus monodon
ATCTATCTATCTATCTATCTATCTATATATATATATATCTATCTCTCGCTCTCTTTTCCAGTCTCTCTCTCTCTCTCTCTCTCTCTCTCTCTCTCAGTCGCTCTCTCTCCTCCTCTCTCTCCATCTCTCGTCTCTCTCTCTCTCATCTCTCTCTCTCTCTCTCGCTCTCTCTCCTCCTTTCTTTCTTCGACTTTCTTTCCTCTTACTTTATGCAGTCCCCTGAAGTCTCGCTGGTCTGACTCACACGAACAAAATCTAATCACCTGAATTTGCGGACAGGAGTTCCAAGCCTCTTTGGACGCGAGTTCGAATCCATTTCCATCGACTGTGTTTTCCCCTGTAATGCCTTTTTCACCTTTTAACGTGGCTGTGGTGTTTAATATATGTTTATTTTTGTTTTATTATTTATCTATTTTCCATCAATCTATCTATTTTCTCGTTCTTTCTCTCTCTCTCTCATCCCTTTCTCTTTTTTCTTTTCTTTTCTATTTTCTTATTCCTTGATAATAATTTATTTTTTTTCTTCGTCTCTCTACAGTTCTTTGTTGATTGTAGTTTGCATCAATCTATATGACTAATAAGTGCACATTCTAGGGGCTTGAATTTAAATGCATCACCTCGCTCTCTTCCGTCATCTATTTTTCTCTGCTTTTTACTAAATCTGATTCTTCTCTTAACTGTTTTCTTCTTCCAGCTGCGCGATTTTTTTTTTTTTTTTTTTAGGTCGAGGAGGTGGTGGTAGGTTGAAAGGGGGGGCAGGTTGAGGAAGAAGAGTCAAGTTAAAGAGGAAAGGTAGAATAATGGAGTAGAAGAAAGGGATGGCAGGCTGAGGAGAGGACGGTGGCAGATTAAGGAGGAAAAGGATAGATTGAAAGGGGGAGGCAGGTAAAGGTAGACGAGCAGGTTAAGGAGGTGGTATTAATAGAAAAGGGAGATGGCAGGCTGAGGAGGTTGAGTGGTAGACTGAAAGGGAAATAGCAGGCTGAGGAAGAACGAGTCCGTAGGTTGAAAAGGGGATGCAGGCTGAGGAAGGACCAGTCAGGTTGAGAGAGGATAGGAGGCTGAGGGTTAATCCGCCAAAGCTTGTGTCACCACGGTCGCGAACTCCTTCTGTGGCGACCTAATAACAGGTTGCGTCAAGGTGTTTTGCAGCTTTACCTTCATCCATACCACCTGGTAGGATGCTAGTTCCTCCTCGTGATGTGTTCTAGCTGGATATAAGTGTATTTCATTCCAAGGTTCAAGGGAGGTAGTAGAATTGGTATGTGGATGTCTACCCTTTGGGCGGTGGATGGCTCACTGGGGCGAGGACGGGCAGCGTCTCAGAGGTCGCGTTTTTGGGGGGGGGGGAGGAATCTGTTAATTAAGATGAGAGGGTTTCCATTGGCGGGGGTCGTTTCCTTCATCCCTTCATAGTCGCAAAAAAGAGAATAAACAAGGAAATAATAAAATAATTAGATTTCATTGTCTGATAAATGTTATGGTAGTATATAACATGATACTGTGATACTGTTGCTCAGTGTCCTTTCCTTTTCCACAACCTCTATTCAACTAAGCCAATATATATGAGTAAAAGAATTTTTGAATAACTATGATGAAGTCATCAGGAAGCATATTTAGAATATCTATATCAAATGTTAACATTGATTTAAAGCTGAAGTTATAATAAAAAATATATGTACATAAGCTCAAAGCACGCAGCGATCAATAAATTATCTATTTGCATGATTATTCAACTTACAATTTTTATAACCATACTGGTCTTTCCCAATGTGGTTTTCTTTTTTTCTTTTTTTTCCTTTTTTATCGCTAGGAATCAAGTGTTCTTTTTTGCTGAACTCACAGCAAATTGAAAGCATGGGACAAACTCGCCTCGCTCCATGTTTAAACCAGGAGAGTGTAAGTATACCCTGGAGGACTGTAGTTAATCAAACCTTTCGTTTTGGTGTGTGTGTACCGTCTATGTGTCAATCTGCTTTAGTTTTTATACCCGTTAGTTATAGCTAGATTATTGGGGACTGGTTGCCCATACCATTTATTTTCTTCTTTTTTATGTATATTACATATTCATTCACTTATTAGATTTGGTGCTTTTCTCTCTATTTGAATATTAGCAGTCGGTTGTCTAGCACCAGAATGATAAACGAATCGATAAAATACTGCTATTGATTATTAGTATACAGTTCATGTTACCATAGGTCTTAGTTCTATAAGGTGACGAAAAATTGTAAAACAAATTAAATCTACTGAACATGGATAAGGAGAATGTGTTTTTTTAAAAAGAATAGAAATAAACTACAGAGATAACACTAATTAGATTAATTCATACGCCTCACATTATACGAAACCTTATTTCTCAGATCACATGTCAGAACCACCACAAAATACGTTTCTTCGAACTGGATCTCACAATAATAAGTTTATCCTCATAATTAACTGCATTTGGCTAAGTATAAAATGTATATTCATTCAGCTATTATCATATTCATACCCAAACTCT
>NC_051397.1:2584463-2586963 GCF_015228065.2 Penaeus monodon
AGAGAGGAGAAGAAGAGAGAGAGAGAGAGAGAGAGAGAGAGAGAGAGAGAGAGAGAGAGAGAAGAGAGAGAGAGAGAGAGAGAGAGAGAGAGAGAGAGAGAGAGAGAGAGAGAGAGAGAGAGAGAGATGGTTTGTGTTACAAGCAAAGACCTTTTCGCTCTATGGAACACAGTACACATCAGATTACAAGAGAAAATCAGCATTATCGTGAAAAAAAGAAAATCAGGAACTTATACCTATTTCAAGTGATCTGTATCTCCAGTACTATACTTTATGCACGAGAAATCATAAGATGTTCCGCCCACTTTCCTCGGTTTCTCAGTCTCAGTTGCAAGGTTGCTATGTGCTTTATTGTCGTCAATTACATCCCATCCGCATAGCAATCGTCAGCTGGCAAGGCGGACTTTATAAGGCTTATAGTTAATAATGATATACCACATCGAATATATATATATATATATATATATATATATATATATATATATATATATATATATATATATATATATATATATAGCCTTTAAACCTTTCCTATAACATAATTGTCAAAGATTGCAATGTAAGAAGGCCAGAGTCAAAATCGTGGCATATTGTGTGTGTGTGTGTGTGTGTGTGTGTGTGTGTGTGTGTGTGTGTGTGTGTGTGTGTGTGTGTGTGTGTGTGTGTGTGTGTGTTTTGTGTGTGTGTGATGTGTGTGTGTGTGTGTGTGTGTGTGTGTGTGTGTGTGTGTGTGTGTGTCTGTGTGATCACTTTTAGAATGTATATAACGAATCTAGGGCAAACCTTCTTTTCTCAACAACAAATCCTTTAACATTAGTATCTGAAACCTCCGAAACTTGAATATTGTTGATGCTTCTTGAACTTCCGATTGATGAAACTTCTATTCACAACCTCATCTTATGATAAAGAACCGGATACAGTCTTTTATAGTTACTGCAATAAGTTGGCCCTGTAGAATTTTCTATAATAGTGATAACTGTTTCGTTTTCTCCAAATATTTTATGGCTAACTATACTATTTTGATTATCGTAACCACATCTCTGCTTTATCATATATCAATTCTTTTGCCGATGTTCTCGTTGTTTTTGTTGTTCATATGTTTATCAATTGTCTGTTTACTTATTCTAGTATTGATCTCCATGTTTCTCAAAATCAACAAAACTTAAACAAGCACGAATTCAGAAGAAAATTGATTATTGAATGTCACACGTACAGTATGAGGATAGAGAAGTTGTGACAGGCCTTCCATGAGCAAGAAAAACAGTTTATTTCAGTGTTATCTTATATGCGATATTGTTATCTGATATATCTGATATATTAAAGGATCTCGTTAGTATTATATGATTTGTTTTCTCTTGCATGGAATGGAGAATTTTCTTCGGTGTTGGCAATATGACACTGCACTATTAATCGCTCTTAAGGTATCCAAAGATAATGCCTTTTATTATTCCATTTTATGCATACCTTTACCATAAATATGGGCATGTATGAATTAACATGCAGACACTATAGAGTACGTGCAGGTGTATATATACGATTGAAATTCCTCGATATAGCTTTTGGAGGTTACGATCCAGAAGATAAATCTTTTCTGATACAGAGGTAGTCTTGTGTAATTTGTTATTTGTTTCTTTGTGTATAGAATTGTTCATTGTTATTTTGAATTATAGTATTGGAAAATCTGCTGACATTTGGTCAGTTTTTTATTATCTGAAACTGTTTTTTCTATTCAAAATGTGCTTAAATTATTCACTGGTAAGATTGTATCAAGCTGTCAAGGAATTATCAATTGTATCAATTGTATCAAGGAAGCCTTTGGTGTTATGTGCTCTAACTTCGTGGTCTTTCGGCAAACGATAGCTGCAAGACATGAATGCGCGAAGATTATCGTTGTAGGTGTAGTATTGCAAAATCATGGAGTATATCATTTGGGGTCTCAAGATGAAATTATTATAAGACGTTCTTCAGTTTTGTCAAACATTTTGTGGAATAGCGCTTCCATAATATTATATATATAACATATCTACGGCTCTATATTCGATTCACTTCATTATGCACTTCGATGGGGATAGTTCACTGATGTTAGATAAGAAGTAGCTAAAATAATTTACAAGAAAGACATCCCATAACGCGGTAAGTCAATAGTATAATTTATTGGAATGATAAAAGATGACCCCTTTTATGGAAATCATTACGTAATCTACCAATTAACTTTATTAATATTTCCTTGGCATGTATTACATAAGATACTACATATGATTTTACTGGGTAAATTCTAAAGAAAGTAGCACCTCACGATAAGAGTCCCATTATATATTGAAAAAAAATGTTTTCTAGTTTTGATCAAGACTGGGGCCTATACAGTGACAGGAGAAGCAATGTACAAGACCCCTGGGTTGCCAAGGGGTCTTTTCATACCATGCATTAAAATGGGTCTTTTAGAATAATCATATGGCCTTGAGATTTAATACACAGTATTGTCTCGACCGCGGCTCATGCA
>NC_051397.1:2589463-2591963 GCF_015228065.2 Penaeus monodon
CTCCCCTCCCTCTCTCTCTCTCTCTCTCTCTCTCTCTCTCTCTCTCTCTCTCTCTCTCTCTCTCTCTCTCTCTCTCTCTCTCTCTCTCTCTCTCTCTTTCACTCGTCCGTACGATATATAGTAATATATGTCATTTTCTCGCATTTTCTCTATAACAAGAAGACAGTACTTCCCTGCTCTTATCTCTTAAAGACTAATCCATGCATTCACGCACGCTATATAACTGCACATTCAAAGAGACAGAAGGAAAATATTCAAGAAGACTCTGAAATGTATATTCACATATCTAAGCTATAACCTTAACAACGGCTCCCTTCCTTACAGCCAATGAAGTATCATCATTATAAACCTTTAATAAACAACAATGATAATCAAATTATGAAATATAAAGGGAAGTTAACCAAATATTCAATGCTATTTAAATGCTTTCTATATAGAAGATACTAACATTCTTTTTCGCGTATCAATGGATAACTAGATCTATCTTGTAAGATCTGGATAAAATAGAATTAACACGTAGGTTTGAGTATACCTGTAAATCCTTACCTGTAATGAGCACATAACACCAATTGGAAGTGGTGGAAAAGTACAAAATTCTATGTCTATTGTAGTTTTACAGCAAGACAAACTAGAACCTGCAAAGCTGTAGAGGGGAGATCTATGTCAAGGTAATGAAATGAGATTAAATAAATATATAAATGAATGAGTAAACAATTAATAAAGTAAATTCGAAATCATTCTCAAATCGCACGGAGAAAGAAAGAAAATAAAAAGATCGAAATTTATCGCTACGCTGTTCCAGAAAAGATCCAGTATAAACTCTATGGAGCTGAAAACGAGACATTATTTCTGAGGCACAGGCCGTCAAACGAGCCCGCAGATGCACTGTCCAAAATGTGTAGAAATGTGATTTTTCAACGTGATATGCTAATTCCGAAATTTTTCCTTGTGGAATCACTCATCTCTTCACAAGACATATGGCATAACTACAAGACTGGAAATTTAACCACTGTGCTTATAGGTGTATATATATATATATATATATATATATATATATATATATATATATATATATATATATATATATATGTATATATATACATATATACTGAAGTCTGCATACGCATATGTGTGTGTAATTCCATCAGTATTCCACGTGTGAGTTCATGAAACTATTGTGATTTCGGTTCATACATCCTAATTCACATTGATATGCATAGTATTGATTATTACGAGATCCCTGTCCCTTCGCCCTCCTCCGGACCAGACAAGAACAAACCCATACAAAGGAGAGGTCTGAATACGTATTGCCATATGATTATATTAAAAGTTTATGCTGATATCTCCCTACAATATTAAGACTAGCCTTACGACATCTATTTACATCATGCAACTTCTCTTTTTTTATAAAATATACCAACACCATTACGTCCTACAGCGATATTAAAACTAATGGAAGTTCTGATAATTTTGAACTACAAGTACGGAGGAATTGAGATTTGGCATTCAGATATTTGCCCTTTGAAAATATTTTTTTTTCCTGTCTATCATTCAGCTGCGGAACGAAAATGAATGAAAAAAATTGCATTTTAGTGATTCTGTGCGTGTTGACATATATTGCATATAGCAGTGGTAGTAGCACGCTTACTGATAACGGTGATAATTATAAATAAAACTGGATAATGAGAACAATAGTTATAGTAATGGTAACCTATAATCAAACAGTAGTAATAATGATAACCCTGTCTCATTAATAAAAAAAACAACAGTATATATCAATGGCGAGTTTTTCCTTATATTCTAAAAACAATAATGACATACTATAGCATATTGCTAATGATAATTAAAGATAAATATTAGCTAGTGTGCGTGTGTGTGTGTGCGGTGCGTGTGTGTGTGTGTGTGTGTGTGTGTGTGTGTGTGTGTGTGTGTGTGTGTGTGTGTGTGTGTGTGTGTGTGTGTGTGTGTGATTTACTGAAAGGTCATGCTTGTTAATAGGAAAACTTTGGCTAAATATCATCACCATGCTTATAAATACAAGAAGTATTGTATCAACCTATGCCATTCTCCTTAATAAAGTTTATCTACATTCAGAGAGAGAGAAAAGAATAAAGTACATACCTAAATAAAAGTGAATTAGATTTCATAATCATTCTCAAGGTTCAGATAAATAGCATTTCCAGTAACTAATACCAACCTAGTCTAGTCTTTGAAATTTAACGAAGAGAGAAATGAAACGAAATTAACCTAAAAGATAAAAGATTCAGTGTTAAAATGTTTTCATCGTCCAGTTATCATTTTGATTTACAAAAACGTGAAATTGCATGCAGTCCAATCCAAGTTACTTTGTCTGTTTACGTGTCCGTTTGTCTTTTGCAAAATATTGAGACCATTTCACATAATTCATAATTAATCAGTCAATCAATAAAAATGCAAAGTTTTTATTTTTTTAGAATTCAAAAAAGCTTAATATAGAAAGTCCAGCTAAGCATTAACCCGA
>NC_051397.1:2596963-2599463 GCF_015228065.2 Penaeus monodon
ACCACAACACGAAAAATACACACGCACACAAAAAAAAATAAATAAAAAAGTATACAAACTCAACACACAACAACGTATACACATATAACACAGTCACAGCCAGCCAGTCAGTGAGCCATGCGCGGCGCTGCTGAGGGCCTGAGAACCCAGCACAGCCTGACTGCTATCCCAACCACCCACCGGAGGACCTTGGTGATGTACTCAGGCCAGTTCGCTGGGAAGAGGACGAGGAAGAAGCCGCACATGATCAGCACAACACCGGCGAGTTTCATGCCTTGGAACTGCACGGCGTACCACTTCGTGTCGAGGACTGCGGGGAGGAGAGAGGGGGGAAACGTTGTAGGAGGGTGGGTGAAAGTTTGAGGGAGAGAGGGAGAAAGTTTGAGGGAGAGTGGGTGGAAACGTTGTGGGAGAGAGGGTGAAAGTTTGAGGGAGAGAAGGGTGGAAACGTTGTGGGAGAGAGGGCGAAAGTTTGAGGGAGATGAGGGAGATAGGAAGATAGTTTGAGGAAGAGGGGGAGAAAGTTTGAGGGAAGAGGGAGAAAGTTTGAGGGAGAGAGGGAGAAAGTTTGAGGGAAGAGAGGGAGATAGTTTGAGGGAGAGAGGGAGAAAGATTGAAAGAGAGGTAATTTCAAGGAGAGAAGGAGGAACGTTTATAAAACCGTTTATCATACTCATATTACAATACAAAATATTTATCCCCTTTATTAACATAACATGAACCTGATATAAATAACTTAAAACCGTTTATCATGCTCATATTACAACACAAAATATCTATTAACACCAAACTTTTAACCCTAAATAACTCACCTACGTAATTCTATCTACACATTAACATAATATAAACCTGATTTGACCCATGACCGAAACTTTCAAACTAAATAACTCCCCTACATATTATTATCCACATATTAACATAAACCAGATATGACACATAACCTAAAAAATTATCATATTCAAAATACAATACAAAATATCCCTCAACACCAAACTTTCAACCCTAAATAACTCCCCTACATAGTATTATCCACACATTCACATAACATAAGCCTAATATAACACATAACCTAGACCAATTTAACATATCCAACAAACAATACAAAATATCTCCCATACATACATACACACATACTCTCAACCCTAAATAACTCACCCACATATTCTATCCACACATTAACACAAACCGGATATAACAAATAACTTAAGGACTAATACATATAACAAATAACTTAATGACTAATACATATAACAAATAACTTGAGGACTAATACAAACCCGCAGACACAGGTACAGCAAGCACGAGGCCGAGAGTTATGAAGATCTCGAAAGTGAAGGCGATGGCGAAGTTACCCAAAAGGTTGGCGGCTGCGAGAGAAAGGGAGATAAAGTGGGTGTGAAGGGAGAGAGGGAGATAAAGGATGAGAGAGGGGTAGAGAGAGATAAAGAGGGGATGGGGAGGGAGGAAGAGGAGGGACGGAGAGGTTGAGGGAGAGAGAGAGGCAGGGAGGGAGGGTTGCAAAGGGAGGGAGAGAGAGAGAGAGAGAGAGAGAGAGAGACAGAGAGAAGAGAAGAGAGAAAGAGAGAGAGAGAGAGAGAGAAAGAGAGAGAGAGAGAAAGAGTGAGGAGTGAGAGAGAGAGAGAGAGAGAGAGAGAGAGAGAGAGAGAGTGCGAGAGTGAGAAAGAGAGAGAGAGAGAGAGAGAGAATGAGAGATTTAATCATGCATTCATAATTGTGCCTTTAAACTATCAAGAGTATTATAACCAACAATAGTATCATTATCATTATCATCACCGACACAAACCACACCATCATTATTCTCCTTATTTTCTTATTGCTACGATTATCACAGTCATTATTGATTTATTATTAATTATCACCTCCTTTAATTTAATCATATCCTTCTCCCCAAACAATAAGAAACTCAAGGGAAGTCTTTTTGTCAAAACTTGTAATGATTAATAAAAAAGGACGTATGGTAATTATAAATATACGAATAAATAGATAAACAAACAGACAGATAAATAAAGTAGTAAATAATAAAAAGTGAAGAAAAAGATAGATTAAAAACAAACAAACAAACGGATACGTGAATACGATGTATATGAAAAAAAACAATCAAATCAATAAACAAGTATTCAAGCAAACAAATAAAAAAACAAACAAAAACGAACAAAGAAACAAATACTCAAACAAATGAAAACAACAAAAAAATCAACAAAGAAACAAACATATCAGCAAATAAAAACAAACAAACAAGTACAAAAACAAACAAAGAAAAAAAAACACTTCAGCAAATAAAATATACACAAAGAAACGAAGAAACAAACACTCCAACAATTTAAAAAACACCCCCCCAACCCCTAACCACCACCCCACCCCACCCCCACCCCCACCCCCACCCACACCCCCGAGAACCAACCTAGCGAGAGGGCGGCGGCGATGACCAGGTTGGGCCACGGCAGGAAGCGCCACTCGATCACCTCGTAGCCGCTGAAGT
>NC_051397.1:2604463-2611963 GCF_015228065.2 Penaeus monodon
TAGATTCAGATAAACCAGAAGGTTTGATGGGTAGATGATGAAGATAATCGGATGATAGTAATAATAACAGAAGATAATAGGGTGATAGATAGACAGATAAATCGGAAGATAGACAGATAGATGGATAGACAGATAGATAGTCTTCATATCCTTTATCTTTATTTTCTTCTTTATAAAACACATTTCCTTTTACATCTCATCCGTCTCTCTTGTCCTAAATAACTACGGGCAACCCAGCCATCACTAATCTTCGAGCAGCTATACCGGAAATTAATTACTTCGTGTAATTTATCTAAGAGCAGTCTGACCCCTCCCCCTCTCTTTCTCTCTCCCCTCCACTCCCCTCTTCCTATTCCTCCCTCCTCCTCCCTTCCCCACTCCTAATTCTCTTTCTCATTCTCCACTTCTCTCTCTTCCCGCTTCCTAGCCCACTTATCTCTTTCTCACCTGCCTTCCTCCCTTCCTCTAACCCTACTTACCTTCCTCTCCCCTGATTTCATTTATATATTTCTCTTTTCTTCTTCTTCCCCGTCTTTCTCATCCCCCGCTCTTTTCCTTCCCTCTCTCCCCTCACAATTCCTCTCCCAACTCACCTACCTTCCCTTTTCTTTTCTTCTCTCTCCCTCTCTTCCCCTCCCTTCTCTTCTCTCTAATTCTCTCCCCCTCCCCTTCCCCCTCACTCCATTCCCCTCCCCTCTCTCCCCCTCGTTCCTTCTCCTTCCCCCACCCCTCATTCCTCCCCTCTCACGTCCCTCCCCTCATCTCCCTCCCCCCAAAGCCCCAGTTCCCAATCAGCCAAATTTACTCTCTCTCTCCCGGAAGATTAGCGGCCTTCACGTCAGATTGGGAAAGTCGGGGATATGCTCTCACTTGCTCAGTAATCGGTCAAAATGAACCTGTGAGGGAAGGGGAGATTAACCGGGGACACTTTTGTAATATGCTGTCTCGGGATGAATGAAGTGCAGATGCCTATACACTTACACACACATATACCCATACTTAGGCATATATAAACAGATAGACACATACGCACACACTTACATGCACACACACACACACACACACACACTAATAATCGTAATTCATTCTATCAACACTACAAGGATGACACATGGACATGAAAAACGAATATCATAAGAGACAAAAGGATAATGAAAGATATTTTAAAGCAATCTTGATTGGAAATATCTGAAAGGTAGTTACCACCTCTTGTTATATTTCTCCTCATATTCTGTTTAAAAGGAAAGAAAATTAAAAGTATGAAATGATACTGCCCAAATGACCCTCCTAGATATCATATAAACATGTAAACAAATAAACATATATTTTTTGGAGAGGGAAGGTAATAAAAATCTCATTACTGCTGAAAAAAAAAAAAAACAATTTGGCAGCTATCATCCAGGACACATATTCAGAGTGCAAACAATTTTTGTCGAATTTCATTTGAAAAGTTAATTAACTGCGATGGGGCGAGGAAGGAAAATAAGAGAAAAAATAAAATAAATAGCGGAAGGGGAGGTAAAGAATAGCACAGGAAAGATGAATTTATAAAGTGTTGAATAATTAAATAAAGAGTGATCATACACTCAAACTGAGGAGCAAAGTTTTGAGTAAATTAAGATTGCATCAAGATCTTCCAACAAATTTATTTTAAAAAAGGCAGGTTGATTAGATATAGCCTTTTAGAATCTGTAATAGGCATACATTAATAGTAGTTAGAACACACACAAAAAAGACCCATCAGCACAACTTGATTCTGTTAATGAGACACGATAATACATTAATCAATTTGACCCTCTCCCCCCCAAAAAAAAATAAAAATAAAATAAAATGATAACCAGCAACTATACTAACACCTATAAAACATCATTTTTTTTTAATGAATAAAAGATCACATACGTATACGAAATACAAAATACTTAACAAATATAGAAAAAAATACACCAAAAATATGCCATCACAACAATATACCCGCCCCCCCCCCCCCCAAAAAAAAAAAAAAAAAAAAAAATATATATATATATATATATATATATATATATATATATATATATATATATATATATATATATATATATATTGTATACGTGTGTGTGTGTGTGTGTGTGTGTGTGTGTGTGTGTGTGTGTGTGTGTGTGTGTGTATCACACAAAAACATTCCAAACAAAAAAATATATATATACACAAAATTACACAAAAATATACTCCAAAATATATACACAGAAACAAAAAACACAAAATTGCACAAAAAATGTTCCGCAAAATATACACACACAAACAAAATATATACACAAAATTACACACACAAAAAAAAATCTATCCCAATGTATACACCAAAAAAATTATCACCCACAAAATTATACAAGAAATATACCCTAAAATATACACACACAAAAATAATTATTCCCCACAAAATATCAATATATATATTATATATATATATATATATATAAATAATAATATATATAATATATAATATATATATATATACTATATATAATATACCTAAATACACAAAAAAAAAATATCAAAATATACCCCAAAAATATGCAGACACATAAAAAAATATTAACCACGAAATGATAGAAGAAATATACCTCAAAATACACATACACAAAAATGATTTCCCACAAAATGATACATCACAACACCAACCTTGTACACAGCCGAGCCAGCCGCAGCCGCCGCAGCAAGGACAACACCGCCGAGTGTTTTTGTCTTTGTGATGCCGTCCATGTAGGCTAAGAGGGCGATGCCTGTGTTGCAAAGGATCACTGCAACAATCTGGAAAGAGAGAAATCAAGGGAGTGAAGATTGAAAAGGGATATTGGTGTTGGTGTTGTTGTTGGTGGTGGTGTGTTTGTTGCTGTTGTTATTGTTTTTGTTGTTGTGGTTGTTGTTATTGTTTTTGTTGTTGTTCTGTTTGTTGTGGTTGTTGTTTTTGTTGATGTTGTTGTTGCTTTGCTTGTTGTTGTTGTTTTTGTTGTGATTATTATTGTGTTTGCTGTTGGTAATGTTGATGCCGTTAATGTTGTTGTTATTATTATTATATATTACTATTATCATCATCTGTATTTATACTAATGGACATTGATATCATTGTGATCAATGTCATGATCATTGAAATTCAGAGTCATAAAAGTTATCATTACATCATAACTACTGCCATTATAATTATTGTCAATATTCACATTACAATCATAATAATTATCATCGACGTTATTCCTACTCATCACATGTTCCACCCCCTTCCCTTTCTATAAATTCTAATATTTCATTCAAAAACATAAAAAATAAAGAAAGAAAAAAGAGAGAGAGAGGAACACGCACGCAAACCCTCATCCGCTCAAGACTAAACTTCTTGGTAAAATTCAACGTTAATTCTTATGTCGAGGAAGACCATAAAAGGAGAGACTTGTTGCTTGAGTTCCATTCGTGTTTGCTTTGCGCTTTCTTGCTTGTTATTTTCAATTTTCTTTCTTATAAAAATAAGGATTGATGTGGATATGATTTGATTTCACACACACACACACACACACACACACACACACACACACACACAACACACACACACACACACACACACACACACACACACACACACATACACACACACATACACACACACACACTAACATAGACAGACAGGTAAAACCCACCCCTTGATAAAATGCCACCCACATCAATCAGGCGAGGTTGAAAAAGGGCGTAGCCATTTCCAACAATTTTACGTGAGTTTGAACATCGTCTCGCTGATTGGCTGAGCAATCTGATATCACACATCACTGAACGCAGCCAGATAATCCGGGGATACGCGTCTCTCACCCTTAAAACCGCGTGTCATAAGATCCAAATTCTTTATTAGATCTGACAATTGGAAACAGCTTCGAAATGAGCCGGAATGTTGGGAAATTGGTCCTTTCCAAGTGATGTGTCGACGGTGATCTTTTCTTATCTGATAAAGGAGGTTATGGTGATAAACTCTCACCGAAGAGATATACCGAAACACAAACATACAGGTATTTGCACAGGTAAGAGGCATTATATCGATATTCTCAGCCACGCAGCAACAATATGGGACATTTCTATTTCACAGATATCCATAACCAACTCATGAATGCAAAGCGTCATCAGAAATTCATATATTCTAGCAACAGTGTGGTTGTTGGAATCAGGTGAAAGGGATGAGGGAGATAGATGCTGCAGTCGCAAAGAGATTCTATTATATATTTGTATGTAAATGTGTCTATATATATATAACTCTGTGTGTGTATGTGTGTGTGTGTGTGTGTGTGTGTGTGTGTGTGTGTGTGTGTGTGTGTGTGTGTGTGTGTGTGTGTGTGTGTGTGTGTGTGTGTGTGTGTGTGTGTGTGTATGCGCATTTCCATGTACATGTAAATGCACAGGTGCACTTTGTATCTGCATATGCACATGCATATCTATTTGCAAATAAACATGAATATTCATGCGTTAGTGTACGGAGAAAGGATTACCACTTCCCGTTGGATGACACACGAGGAAAAAACAAGTATCCTTTAAAATTCACACACACAGAGCGAGAGAACTGCACTTCACCGTGACATAACATTAATATCAAATAAAGATATTGTTTTGCTACATCATCCCCCTATGAGGCAAAGGCGTATCATGGCAACCACCCCGGTCCTATTGTTGACTCCATCGTGCAAGCTCATGTTGCTAGGAGACGCTATTACTTGAGACATGATGTTGCTTTTACACGCAGCGTCCTTTGGTTAAAAGCGCATTCTTTAGGGCCTCGGCGTTGCCTTCAGGTGATCATTGTTTTTTCAAAGTTCATGTCACGAGCTTGGTGATAGTGTTTTCCATAAATTCTTATCAATAATATATAAAGTGTATATATAAAATCAGGTGAATAAATAATGTACATGAGCTATAAAATGCAAACAGACAATAAGACAATATACGAAAATAAACCCTTTTTATATACAGCGGAAAGACGTGCAAACAATACAGACTGGCAAACCATAGACGTTCGATAAAAGATGATATCAATACACGAAGCTAAACTAGATCGTACTCAAGTTCACCTACATGAATGGGTTAACTTAGTGGTTTAAGTCAGGTGACTGTCCCATCCCTAATATATTCAGTAGCAAAGGCTAAGAGGAAAAATTAATTTAATACTGAATATATGCACGTTGAATGTGACTTTAGTTTTCTATCCCAAATATTCTTACTAAGTAATAATGATAATGATAATGACGTCATTTATAAAGATAATGATGATGACGTCATTTATAAAGATAATGGTGATAATGATAATGATTATGATGATATTGGTGATGCTAATAATGATGGCAATATTGATTATGATTATGATAGTAATAATAATAATAATAATAATAATATAATGATAATGATAATGATAATGATAATGATAATGATAATGATAATGATAATGATAATGATAATGATAATGATAATGATAATGATAATGATAACGATAATGATAATAATAATAATAACAATAATAACAATAACAATAACAATAACAATAAAACAGCCTCAACAATACTAAGTAATAATAATAATAATAATAATAATAATAATAATAATAATAATAATAATTATTATTATTATTATTATTATTATTATTATTATTATTATATTAATGATAATAATAATAATAATGATAATAACAATACCAATCATAATGATAATAATTACAGCAATTATTATAGTAAGAATAAGAATGATAACAATAATAATAAAAATAAAAATAACAGTAATAATAATTTTAATAATATTGATTATGATGAAGAAATTGATAATGATAAAAATAATGATAATAGTAATAATAATAATAATAATAATAATAATAATAATAATAATAATAATAATAATAATAATAATAAAAATAAAATTATTAAAAGTAATAATGATAATAAAACACAATAATAATAATAATAAGAAGAAGAAGAAGAAGGAGAAGAAGAAGAAGAAGCAGAAGAAGAATAGCAATAACAGCAGCAGCAGCAACAACAATAATAATAATAATAATAATAATAATAATAATAATAATAATAATAATAATAATAATAATAATAATAATAATAATAATAATAATAATAATAACAACAATAACAATAATAATAACAATATTAATGAGGATAATAATAATGAAATTAGCAACAATAAGGATGACGATATAGTCAAATGGTAATAATAGTATTAGCAACAACAATAATAATGAATCATTCTCCAGTCAAAACCATCTTCATGTCAAAACCGTATTTTTGTGACTGTCGACGCGCTGATATATAACAAGATTATGCAAATACTAAATGTGAAAGAATGAAATATGAGTCGTTAAGTGTGAACAGAGAAAATAAGGAAGCAGATACAGTAAGTGTGCAGTTTTTGTTGCCAACATTGCTCTCTCTCTCTCTCTCTCTCTCTCTCTCTCTCTCTCTCTCTCTCTTTCTCTTTCTCCCCCCACCCATCTCTCTCTCTTTCTCTCTCTCTCAATCTCTCCCTTTCCCTCCCTCCCTCCCTATCTTTCATTCCCTTTCTCTCTCTCCATCCCTCCCTCTCCTTCCCCTCCCCTTCCCGCTTTCATATTCCTCTAGCAGAGTATCCAGCCTCAGCATACGAGAGCGAGTTCCGGCCTACGATGAAACAAGCGGGCCAGGGTTAAACGCCATGGAAACAGTTCATCATTAGACATTGTTACAGTTTGCAATCATTTTCTCGAATTTCAGGAAATATTACAATCTGGTAATTTAAAAAAATATATGTTGAAAGGTATATGTCATGGTTAGCTTACGTTTTCGAAGCAGCCATTTTAGTTTTTTTTTCATTATTATTATTATTTTTTTTTACTTTGGCGTATTAACGTAATTAATTTTTTAACAAGTTTGCGAGACAAGAGAGAGAAAAGGGGGGGCGTAATTAGCTAGCAAAGTTTTGAAAAAAGATTTTAAGTACAATCCCTTTCATCTTCTTCATAATAGGAATTTGATTAAAAGGGGTAAAAATTAGCGGCAAGAAATATTACAAGAATGCGCTAACTTTATATTTAGTTTACGACGTCATAGTACGTACAGTGCACTCCAAGAGGAAAGAATCCATCATTATAATGTGTTGAGTGAAATTAATCTTTCTTACTCTGACATCTTTTGTGTGAACCACTAGTCGATGGAAAAAATATATATATAAGCCTAAACCACTCTTGTTAGAATGTTTATGTTTGCGTGCTCTGTCGGAGTAAATGAAACCGAGGTTTTATTCCCCGAGACTTTTGCTCTGGATATCCATGTCTCCGTGTGACGCTTATGTTAGTATGAGTGTTTGTTTCATTGTTTGTATTTGAGTGTGTGTATGTGTGTGTGTGTGTGTGTGTGTGTGTGTGTGTGTGTGTGTGTGTGTGTGTGTGTGTGTGTGTGTGTGTGTGTGTGTGTGTGTGTGTGTGTGTGTGTGTGACCAACGTGTGCATTTATTTGCTTTTGTGTATGCACA
>NC_051397.1:2616718-2620994 GCF_015228065.2 Penaeus monodon
AATGGTTTTTGTAGAGAAAATTTCATTGTATGTACATCGTGTGATATTTGCTTCCCCCCCCCCCCGATCAAGTAAGATAAGATTTGAAACTCAAACGAGTGGATGTCTACAATAGTGAAATTTCGGTGTTATTTACATCCGATCAGACACTGTTTGACGTGTATCGTTATTTCATCATCACTGCGGGATGGTTGGTTTGTTGTAGAAATTTCAGTGTCGAGATATAAATGAGAAAAAAATATTATGTGAAAAAGGAGATATGTACAAATGTACACAGACATAATCATACAAAGATATAGGGAGGTACCGTGACACGCACGCACACACGCACACACACACACACACACACACACACACACACACACACACACACACACACACACACACACACACACACACACACACACACACACACACACACACACACACACACACACACACACACACACACAACACACACACACACACACACAACACACACACACACACACGCTTGCAGGTAAGTTTTGAATCGGGTTAATGCTTAGCTGGACTTTCTATATTAAGCTTTTTTGAATTCTAAAAAAATAAAAACTGCATTTTTATTGATTGACCGATTAACTATGAATTATGTAAAATGATCCCAATATTTTGCAAAAGACAAACGGACACGTAAACAGACAGAGTAACTTGGATTGGACTGCATGCAATTTCACGTTTTTGTAAATCAAAATGATAACTGGACGATGAAAACATTTTAACACTGAATCTTTTATCTTTTAGGTTAATTTCGTTTCATTTCTCTCTTCGTTAAATTTCAAAGACTAGACTAGGTTGGTATTAGTTACTGGAAATGCTATTTATCTGAACCTTGAGAATGATTATGAAATCTAATTCACTTTTATTTAGGTATGTACTTTATTCTTTTCTCTCTCTCTGAATGTAGATAAACTTTATTAAGGAGAATGGCATAGGTTGATACAATACTTCTTGTATTTATAAGCATGGTGATGATATTTAGCCAAAGTTTTCCTATTAACAAGCATGACCTTTCAGTAAATCACACACACACACACACACACACACACACACACACACACACACACACACACACACACACACACACACGCACGCACGCACGCACACACACGCACACTAGCTAATATTTATCTTTCATTATCATTAGCAATATGCTATAGTATGTCATTATTGTTTTTAGAATATAAGGAAAAACTCGCCATTGATATATACTGTTGTTTTTTTATTAATGAGACAGGGTTATCATTATTACTACTGTTTGATTATAGGTTACCATTACTATAACTATTGTTCTCATTATCCAGTTTTATTTATAATTATCACCGTTATCAGTAAGCGTGCTACTACCACTGCTATATGCAATATATGTCAACACGCACAGAATCACTAAAATGCAATTTTTTTCATTCATTTTCGTTCCGCAGCTGAATGATAGACAGGAAAAAAAAATATTTTCAAAGGGCAAATATCTGAATGCCAAATCTCAATTCCTCCGTACTTGTAGTTCAAAATTATCAGAACTTCCATTAGTTTTAATATCGCTGTAGGACGTAATGGTGTTGGTATATTTTATAAAAAAAGAGAAGTTGCATGATGTAAATAGATGTCGTAAGGCTAGTCTTAATATTGTAGGGAGATATCAGCATAAACTTTTAATATAATCATATGGCAATACGTATTCAGACCTCTCCTTTGTATGGGTTTGTTCTTGTCTGGTCCGGAGGAGGGCGAAGGGACAGGGATCTCGTAATAATCAATACTATGCATATCAATGTGAATTAGGATGTATGAACCGAAATCACAATAGTTTCATGAACTCACACGTGGAATACTGATGGAATTACACACACATATGCGTATGCAGACTTCAGTATATATGTATATATATACATATATATATATATATATATATATATATATATATATATATATATATATATATATATATATATATATATATATATACACCTATAAGCACAGTGGTTAAATTTCCAGTCTTGTAGTTATGCCATATGTCTTGTGAAGAGATGAGTGATTCCACAAGGAAAAATTTCGGAATTAGCATATCACGTTGAAAAATCACATTTCTACACATTTTGGACAGTGCATCTGCGGGCTCGTTTGACGGCCTGTGCCTCAGAAATAATGTCTCGTTTTCAGCTCCATAGAGTTTATACTGGATCTTTTCTGGAACAGCGTAGCGATAAATTTCGATCTTTTTATTTTCTTTCTTTCTCCGTGCGATTTGAGAATGATTTCGAATTTACTTTATTAATTGTTTACTCATTCATTTATATATTTATTTAATCTCATTTCATTACCTTGACATAGATCTCCCCTCTACAGCTTTGCAGGTTCTAGTTTGTCTTGCTGTAAAACTACAATAGACATAGAATTTTGTACTTTTCCACCACTTCCAATTGGTGTTATGTGCTCATTACAGGTAAGGATTTACAGGTATACTCAAACCTACGTGTTAATTCTATTTTATCCAGATCTTACAAGATAGATCTAGTTATCCATTGATACGCGAAAAAGAATGTTAGTATCTTCTATATAGAAAGCATTTAAATAGCATTGAATATTTGGTTAACTTCCCTTTATATTTCATAATTTGATTATCATTGTTATTTATTAAAGGTTTATAATGATGATACTTCATTGGCTGTAAGGAAGGGAGCCGTTGTTAAGGTTATAGCTTAGATAGTGAATATACATTTCAGAGTCTTCTTGAATATTTTCCTTCTGTCTCTTTGAATGTGCAGTTATATAGCGTGCGTGAATCATGGATTAGTCTTTAAGAGATAAGAGCAGGGAAGTACTGTCTCTTGTTATAGAGAAAATGCGAGAAAATGACATATATTACTATATATCGTACGGACGAGTGAAAAGAGAGAGAGAGAGAGAGAGAGAGAGAGGAGAGAGAGAGAGAGAGAGAGAGAGAGAGAGAGAGAGAGAGAGAGAGAGAGAGAGAGAGAGAGGGGGAGGGGAGTGTGTGTGTGAGTGGGTGAGTATGTGTGTACGTGCGTGAGTATGCGTGAGTGTATGCGTGCGTGCACATATACGCGAAACGATACTGTATATGTACACACGCATGTTTTAGTATATCTATGCGGTAGAGGATATATATTGCAACAGCTAGGAAGGGAATAAAAACAGACTATAACATTAGGATACTCATCATCATATTCCTCTTTATATCACGAAACGACATAGACGAATTAAATAATTTAAATCTTAATGGCGTATTTTTCTTACACATACAGACAAAGAAACATGTGTCCCAAAATAGTATATTGTCCTGTGTGTATGTGCGTCCGTATGAATTGTAATTGTTAAAGTATTTTCATCTCTACGATTATTTAAAGAAAACAGTGGTGATTTTTATATATAAATAATTATAAAATATATTAATATATTGTTACGTAATGGGTTGAAGATGTCAAAAGTGTTAATTGCCTATTGTAAAGGAATTCCAAATGGGTTATGTATATATATATATATATATATATATATATATATATATATATATATATATATATATATATATGTATGTATGTATACTACTACATAAAATATAATTAAATATATATATATATATATATATATATATTTATATATATATAATATATATATATAAAAATTTTTAATATATTTTTTAAAATTTTTAAAAATATATTATTTTAAAAAAAAATTAAATAAATATATATTTTTAAAAAAAAAAAAAAAAAAAAAACAAAAAAAAAAAAGGGCCCAAAAAAATATATATAATTTTTTAAAAAATTTTATAAAATTTTTAAAATTATATATATATATTATTATAAAATTTTTTTTTAAAAAAAAATTAATTTAAAAAAAATTTTTATTTATTTTTTTATATATATTTTTTATATATAATATATATTTATATATATTATATAATAAATTAAAATAAAAAAAAAAAAAACCCAAAAAAAAAACCCCCCCAAACAAACCCAAAAAAAACCCCCCCCCAAAAAAAATATAAAATAATTTTTAAATATTTTATAAAAAAAAAATTTTTTTTTAAAAAAAAATTTTTTTTTTTTTTTTAAAATATATTATATAATATATAATTAAATATATTATAAAAAAAAATTTTAAAAAAAAATTATATATAAATTTTAAAAAAAATATATAAATAATTTAAAATTTTTTAAATTTTTTTTTTATTTTTTTTAAAAATAATTTTTATAATTTTTTTTTTTTTTTTTTATTTTTTTAATTTTTTAAAAAAAAA
>NC_051397.1:2621094-2623594 GCF_015228065.2 Penaeus monodon
CATAAAACGAAATAGAATACAAAAGGTATTAGAATAACAAAATGAAAGAACAGAAATTATCGAAACTGAAAAAATAGTAATACAAAGAAAAAAGAATAACGGATAAAACGTAATAGGAAAAGCCGTACAGATACATAGATAGACAGATAGATAGCTTGAGAGAGAGAGAGAGAGAGAGAGAGAAGAGAGAGAGAGAGAGAGAGAGAGAGAGAGAGAGAGAGAGAGAGAGAGAGAGAGAGAGAGAGAGAGAGAGAGAGAGAGAGAGAACAGATAGACAAATGCAAGAAGAGAGAGTGAGAAACAGAGAAATAGAAAAGAGAATTAAAAGCTGTTAAAAAAAAGTCGTACCTTTCTGGTCGTCTTGGAGAATATAGCTTTCCGAAACTTGGTACATTTTGTGGTTTTCTCCCTTTGACTCTCCGACGCTGAACCTGCAACACAATGCAACATATTGTTATTACACATTGCAAATAGAGGAAGGTGTGCTTTAATGATTGTTGATTATGAATGATCCTCATGTACACGGTCTTCTAATATAGATAATTATGTATAGATAGATAGATAGGTTGATAGATAGATAGATAGATAAAAAACAAAACAAAAAAAAACACGTATGTCTGTAAAAAAAAAAAAAAAAAAAAAAAAAAAAAAAGCATACCATAACATATACATTTTTATATGTCAGTAATATAGTCTCAAACTGCGACATGACTTAGCAAGAGGAAAGGGCAGTCATGTCAAGGCCTATAAACCTTGACCCAACCTACAGATAGGCCTATCAAAGTCGGCATCGGAACACTAACGAGATAATTAATGAGAAGCTCGACTCCTTTCGTAAAACAATGATTATGAATACTTAACACCTGATCTACGATGGTATAGTCTTTTCTCACCGCAGTTTTGATCAGAGATATTAGTAAACAAGATTTTAGCTTTTTTATTAACATACTGCTTTTAAAATCGATCTGAAATATTATTTTTTTTTAAAATCCAGCTCTCAGTAACATGGAGGAGGTAAGTAAACCCCTCAAGAGGAAAGGTTAAAGCCATATGGCCCATATTTCCTACCTTATCTCACACTCCACTCGCCCTTAAACACCAACCCTATTCTTAACTCACGCGTAATTACACTATAGATCATACGAGGTTTAATTATACCACACACTGCCTGGGCGTTTAACATCCAGTAATAGAATAGAGAGGGGCTGGTCCTTTATAAATATGGTGGACCAACAGTATTCATTATCTACTGTTTATACGTCCGTTTATATCGGATTATCCGTTAATACGCACGTTGTATTACACAGTGGACCTGTTGCATGTGTTTAATTTACCTGTGGTTCTTTGTTTTCAACGGAATAACAACAATCTTTCATTAGTGCTATATTTTTTTTTTTTTTTTTTTTTTTCGTTCTCTCTTCTGTTTTTCTTTTTCTTTTCTTTTTTCCTTTTCTCTCTCTCCCTCTTTTTTTCTTTTTTTTTTGACCTCGGGAATGCTGAATGCTCTGGGAAAATTGTCTTGACAAGTTAGCGAAGGCCAAGCTGCGGGGAGTGGGGGGTAGGGGGGGAAGGAATATTCTGTCCAGTCTATCGTTGTAATAAATCATTTACTCTTGGGATCTCCTCGAATCCTCTGTACCATGAAGTTCTGTTTCATTGAGAGGAAGTTTCGAAGTATTTTGACTTGCATAAACAGAATTCTAAGAAGAGTAGCTAGTTCATGTTTCCTCTTTACTTCCCTGTTTAACCTTATTGTAGCGTATAATTTACTACAATACACTACTATTTCGTGAATTTTAAGAACACACTGTCATTCAGTAATTCTGTTTGTTTCAGTTTCGCAACCAATGCCTACGCCTAAAAATTGATGACGATTGATGATGACGTCATAAATTAATTGATGACGTCATAAATTAATCTCTTTAATTTGACAATATATCAGAAGCACGCAATATGCTAATTAACATATGTTTCTGGAATTTGTTTAACGAAATGTCGAGGTTATGAGGCAATTAGGTTTTAGGTAACTGTGATTGGAATTTGTTTAATTAATCTTTAGGGCGTTTTGCTAATTAATCATTATTCATGATTATGAGTTAGTTCCAGTGTGTGTGTGTGTGTGTGTGTGTGTGTGCGTGTGTGTGTGTGTGTGTGTGTGTGTGTGTGTGTGTGTGTGTGTGTGTGTGTGTTTATGTGTTTGTTTGTATGCGTGCGTGTGTTTGTTTATTTGTTTGTTTGTTTATTTGTTTGTTTCCGTGTGTGTGTATGTGCGTGCGTGCGTGCGTACCTGCGTGCCTACGTGCGTGTGTACATCTTTTACGAATGATACAAGAGCTGAACAACCGAACCGTAATCTCAATTTTGATATCAAACCTAACCACACAAAAAGAATTTCCTAAACAAGGCAACACAAAGGATCTCATTATTATCCGATTCGTCATGAAAAGCTTGCTCCGACCGTGAAATCTAGCATTCTCTTCACTTCATTAATCCAGAGAGA
>NC_051397.1:2633592-2636092 GCF_015228065.2 Penaeus monodon
AAGAAGAGATAGAAAGAAAGAAGAGAGGAGAAGCGAAAAGAAAGAAACTGATAGAAAGAGAAAAAAAGAGAAAGAAAGAGAGAGTGTGAGAGAGAAAAACAAGGAGAGAGAAAAAGAAAGCGAGAAAAAAAAAAATATTCACCTCCTTGCTCTTATGAAAACTTTTCCGTCATCGTAAACACCACTTTTTCTCAGCAAATTTCCCAAAGAAGGTAAAGGAGAATGAGGTAAAAGGAGGATAAGAAAATGAAAGAGGAGAGATGCAGGAGAGAAAGGTGATAGAGGAATGGGGGCGAGAGAGGGGGGGAAGGGAGATTAGAGATGGGGGGGGGGAGACGGAGGGAAAGACCAGTAAGAGAAATTTGATGATGACGATATTAATCAGAAGGACGATGATAATGATAATAATAATAATAATAATAATAATAATAATAATAATAATAATAATAATAATAATAATAATAATAATAATGATAATAGTAATAATAATAATAATCCCTTCCCCCTAACGCCAAGAGGTGCAATGACCCCACACAACCGCCTTGACACCCCCGCCCCCACCCCACCCTCCACACCCCCACCCCACCCTCCACACCCACACTGTCTGCGCCTCCTGTAACTAAGGGGAGATAAGGAGATGGTGGGGAGATGGGGAGGGGGGGGTGAATGAATGGAAGAAGGAAGAAGATTGATAAGAAGTTAGGAGAAGGAGGAGAGTGGAGAATAGGGGAGAAGAGAGAGGATGGTAAGAAATTGGAAAGAGGGGGAGAGAGAGGGTGGAGAATGAAGGGGAAAATGAGAGGGTGATAAAATGATAGAAGGGAGGGGAGACGGGGAGATAGGGTAGGAGAAAGGGGAATTAAGGGGAGACGGATGATAGAGAGATGGAAGAGGGGGAAGAGGGGAGATGGAGAGGAGGGGGGGTGTTAAGAGGAGAAGGTAGAGGGTGATAAAGGAGTGAAGGAGAGGGGAGAAAGAGAAATGGGGTGAGATGGGAAGGGGAAATGGAATAAGGGGACAAGAGAGGAAGAGAAGAGAGGGAAAATAAACAGATATAAAGAAGGGAAGGAAAAGAGAGAGAGGGAAGAAAAAGAATAAAGAATAAAAGGATGATAGAAGAGGATATGAGATAAAGGATGAGAAGAGTGAAAGGGGGAAGAAGAGAAAGGTGAAAATGAGCACAGGAGAGGACGAATAAGCGAAAGATGGGAGAAAAGGAGATAAAAGGGAGGGAATAAAAGGAGGTTTGAAGAAGGAGGAAGAAGAGGAGAGGGGGAAATAGAGGAAGAAAAAGGTGAGGAAGAAAGAAAAATGGGAGAAGGAGAGAATGAGATTAGAAAAGAAGAAAAAGGAAAATGAAAGAAATAGGAAAGGGAGAGACATAATAACAGAAAAAATAACAAACACACAAAAAAAAAAAATCACCACACAAAAACGAACAAAAAAAACAAGTAAACAAAAAAACAAACAAAAAATGAAAAGAATAACAAAGATTAGAAGAGAGACTAAGAGGAGGAGGAGGAGGAGGAGAAGAAGGAGGAGGAGAGGAGAAGGAGAAGAAAGGAGAATGAAGAAAGAAGAAAGAGGAGAAGAAGAAGAAGAAGAAGAAGAGAAAAGAAGAGAGAAGAGAGAGAAGAGGGGGAGGAGGAGGAGAAGGAGAAGGAGAGAAAAGAAGAAGAAGAAGGAGGTGGAGGAGAAGGTGAAGGAGGAGAGAGGAAAGGAGGGATAGAGGAGGAGAAGGAGAAGGAGAAGGAGAAGGAGAGGAGAAGGAGAAGGAGAAGAAGAAGAAGAAGAGAAGAAGAAGAGAAGAAGAAGAAGAAAAGGAGGAGGAGGAGGAGGAGGAGGAGTGAGGAGGAGGAGGAGGAGGAGGGAGGGAGGAAGAGGAGGAGGAGGAGAAGGTGGAGGAGGAGGTGGAGGAGGAGGGGAGGAGGGAGGAAAGGGGGGGAGGAGAAGGAGGAGGAGGAGGAGGAGGAGGAGGAGGAGAAGAAGAAGAAAAAGAAGAAGAAGAAGAAGAAGAAGAAGAAGAAGAAGAAGAAAAAGAAGAAAAAGAAGAAGAAGAAGAAGAAGAAGGGAAAAAGGAGGAGGAGGAGGAGGAGGAGAAGGAGAAGGAGAAGGAGGAGGAGGAGAAGGAGGAGAAGGAGGAGGAGGAGGGGAGGAGGAGAAGGGGAGCTAATGTGTAAGAAGGATTCAGTGAGAAAAGTCTGTAATTTTCCTTAAGCTTAATTGTGGTGATAACAGTGGCATGCGGGGGCGTAGGAGGGAGGAAGGGAGAGGGAGAAGAGGGAAGAGAGAGGAGTATTGGAGAATGTGAGAGAAAGAGGGATACAGACTGAGACTGGGAGGGAAAAAGAGAGAATGGGAAAGGAGGGAGGGAGAGGAAGAGAAAGGGGGGGAGGGAGAGGAAGAGAGAGAGAGAGACAGAGAGAGAGAGAGAGAGAGAGACAGAGAGAGAGAGAGAGAGGGGAGGAGAGAAGAGAGAGAGAGAGGGAGAGAGAGAGAG